>NW_027508752.1:115000-125000 GCF_051911475.1 Siphateles boraxobius | reverse complement strand
TGCACACTCGGCGCGCGCGCGAGGCAGATCTGGCCGCGCTGCTCGTATCATCTCACTCATGATCTGTGCCTTGCCGTGGCGAGTGAGCGTTTGAACTAAACAGGTCTTGTCTACTTGTGTTTGTATGTCATATGAATAATATATATGTGCCCCATACATGGAATCAGAGTGCCTACTGTATTTAGTAAATGGAAAATCTCTACAACAAAAGGCCAACCACTACATGCATTCGGTTTGTTTCTACCATTTATTAGTAATGATTTACAGTTTGTTTACTACTTACTATATACCTGAGCATTCAGTATTGTGCAATATAGCATACAGAAGGTGATGGACATTTTGGGGGGAAAGAAGTGCTGCATTTTATCATTTAAACGTGACTTTTCATGAAAATTCTATAATCCAAGATTGCCGCCACCATATGACGTCATAATATGCAAATTCGATGGGAAAATTTAATCCCTACATAAACTTTGGTTCATTCTTAATATTTCTCTAATTTACAGAAAGTCTCTATCTTTTATCACTTTTAATATATAGACTTTTGAAATTAAGATGTCAAAATTGGATGTTTTAGGAAAAAACCTCTGGCGCCTAAAGGGTTAAGGGCCGGTAATATTATAAACGTGCAGATTAAGAGCAGGTAATATTATAAACGTGCAGATTAAGGGCCGGTAATATTATAAACGTGCAGATTAAGGGCCGGTAATATTATAAACGTGCAGATTAAGAGCCGGTAATATTATAAACGTGCAGATTAAGGGCCGGTAATATTATAAACGTGCAGATTAAGGGCCGGTAATATTATAAACGTGGAGATTAAGAGCCGGTAATATTATAAACGTGCAGATTAAGAGCCGGTAATATTATAAACGTGCAGATTAAGAGCCGGTAATATTATAAACGTGCAGATTAAGAGCCGGTAATATTATAAACGTACAGATTAAGGGCCGGTAATATTATAAACGTGCAGATTAAGAGCCGGTAATATTATAAACGTGCAGATTAAGGGCCGGTAATATTATAAACGTGGAGATTAAGAGCCGGTAATATTATAAACGTGCAGATTAAGAGCCGGTAATATTATAAACGCGCAGATTAAGAGCCGGTAATATTATAAACGTGCAGATTAAGAGCCGGTAATATTATAAACGCGCAGATTAAGAGCCGGTAATATTATAAACGTGCAGATTAAGAGCCGGTAATATTATAAACGTGCAGATTAAGGGCCGGTAATATTATAAACGTGCAGATTAAGAGCTGGTAATATTATCAACGTGCAGATTAAGAGCCGGTAATATTATCAACGTGCAGATTAAGAGCCGGTAATATTATAAACGTGCAGATTAAGAGCCGGTAATATTATAAACGTGCAGATTATGAGCCGGTAATATTATAAACGTGCAGATTAAGAGCCGGTAATATTATAAACGTGCAGATTATGAGCCGGTAATATTATAAACGTGCAGATTAAGGGCCGGTAATATTATAAACGTGCAGATTAAGGGCCGGTAATATTATAAACGTGCAGATTAAGGGCCGGTAATATTATAAACATGAAGATTAAGGGCCGGTAATATTATAAACGTGCAGATTAAGGGCCGTTAATATTATAAACGTGCAGATTAAGGGCCGGTAATATTATAAACCTGCAGATTAAGAGCGGGTAATATTATAAACGTGCAGATTAAGAGCCGGTAATATTATAAACGTGCAGATTAAGGGGCGGTAATATTATAAACCTGCAGATTAAGAGCCGGTAATATTATAAACGTGCAGATTAAGAGCCGGTAATATTATAAACCTGCAGATTAAGAGCGGGTAATATTATAAACGTGCAGATTAAGAGCCGGTAATATTATAAACGTGCAGATTAAGGGGCGGTAATATTATAAACCTGCAGATTAAGAGCGGGTAATATTATAAACGTGCAGATTAAGAGCGGGTAATATTATAAACGTGCAGATTAAGAGCCGGTAATATTATAAACGTGCAGATTAAGGGCCGGTAATATTATCAACGTGCAGATTAAGAGCCGGTTATATTATAAACATGCAGATTAAGGGCCGGTAATATTATCAACGTGCAGATTAAGAGCCGGTAATATTATAAACGTACAGATTAAGAGCCGGTAATATTATAAACGTGCAGATTATGAGCCGGTAATATTATAAACGTGCAGATTAAGAGCCGGTAATATTATAAACGTGCAGATTAAGAGGCGGTAATATTATAAACGTGCAGATTAAGGGCCGGTAATATTATCAACGTGCAGATTAAGAGCCGGTTATATTATAAACATGCAGATTAAGGGCCGGTAATATTATCAACGTGCAGATTAAGAGCCGGTAATATTATAAACGTACAGATTAAGAGCCGGTAATATTATAAACGTGCAGATTATGAGCCGGTAATATTATAAACGTGCAGATTAAGAGCCGGTAATATTATAAACGTGCAGATTATGAGCCGGTAATATTATAAACGTGCAGATTATGAGCCGGTAATATTATAAACGTGCAGATTATGAGCCGGTAATATTATAAACGTGCAGATTATGAGCCGGTAATATTATAAACGTGCAGATTAAGAGCCGGTAATATTATAAACGTGCAGATTATGAGCCGGTAATATTATAAACGTGCAGATTATGAGCCGGTAATATTATAAACGTGCAGATTAAGGGCCGGTAATATTATAAACGTGCAGATTAAGGGCCGGTAATATTATAAACGTGCAGATTAAGGGCCGGTAATATTATAAACATGAAGATTAAGGGCCGGTAATATTATAAACGTGCAGATTAAGGGCCGGTAATATTATAAACGTGCAGATTATGAGCCGGTAATATTATAAACGTGCAGATTAAGAGCCGGTAATATTATAAACGTGCAGATTATGAGCCGGTAATATTATAAACGTGCAGATTATGAGCCGGTAATATTATAAACGTGCAGATTAAGGGCCGGTAATATTATAAACATGAAGATTAAGGGCCGGTAATATTATAAACGTGCAGATTAAGGGCCGGTAATATTATAAACATGAAGATTAAGGGCCGGTAATATTATAAACGTGCAGATTAAGGGCCGTTAATATTATAAACGTGCAGATTAAGGGCCGGTAATATTATAAACCTGCAGATTAAGAGCCGGTAATATTATAAACGTGCAGATTAAGAGCGGGTAATATTATAAACGTGCAGATTAAGGGGCGGTAATATTATAAACGTGCAGATTAAGAGCCGGTAATATTATAAACGTGCAGATTAAGAGCCGGTAATATTATAAACGTGCAGATTAAGGGCCGGTAATATTATAAACGTGCAGATTAAGAGCCGGTAATATTATAAACGTGCAGATTAAGGGGCGGTAATATTATAAACGTGCAGATTAAGAGCCGGTAATATTATAAACGTGCAGATTAAGAGCCGGTAATATTATAAACGTGCAGATTAAGGGCCGGTAATATTATAATAAGATCCTCTTCATATGTCAGAAGGAGTGAAATCTGATCGGTTTATTTTTTGACATGCTTGCAGAGAAAGACTCATAAAATTAAGTTACTGGGTTTCACTTTTCACGTTCTCTGGTTTGGTAGAAACATACGATTATAGCACTTTTCATGATAGGTCCCATTAAAGCAGGCTCTTTCTGATTATGAATAACTGTAGTTCAGAGTTGCCAGTCTGTGTTTTTTCTGTACATCAAACATTATTTGTAGCTCCTCCCATATAATTAATCAGCAAGAGCTTTGAGTTTTGATATTTCTGATAAGAAACAAAGTCTCACCTTTTAAATTCTGCCCATTTTATCATGAACTTAAATGCTGTTTTTGTGGCTCTGAAAGATCGACTCTACTACTAGTTACAGCAGCAAATAAACATCAATGCTAATGCAGCTTTTTACACCACAGCGTGAACAACATGAAGCATTGCTTGGTAACTGGTTGAGCTAAACTGGTATTATCTAATTGTGTAGTTAAATTTAACAGCTGACAGATATTCAACATAATTCATGTGTGAGAGTCTAACAGAAGGACGGACAAAACCAGTCAAATATCAAGTTCTTGTCATATTTAATTACCATTTTCTAAACTATAGCGAATAAACTGTGATTACATGAGAAATATTGAACGTATGTAAATACATTTTGGTTTGACTGTAATAATAAAATCTATTCAGAATGTTCAGCATTTAACAAACTGGTTTCCCGCAGTCTTGTACTGAAAGAATTAGGAAATGATAGTGATTTTCAGGCCTGGAAACGGATCAAATCTTTAAAAACACGAGGTAAAGTGTGTGAATCCTGACGGGGCCTGTGTAATCCAACACTGAACATGCAGGAAAGCCATGAATCCCTCATTAGACTGAGGATGTTTCTGATTGGCTAGGAACCGTTCCAGCAGCCAATCATCTTTCAGCTAAAGCACGTGTGTGTGTTCCAGCCAATAGCAGAGCTGCGAGCGCAGCTGCCGGTTCTATGGACTCTGAGGCTCTTTATGGCCCGTGTGATGATGATCTGGCTGAGATCCGGGACAGCTGCGGACCCGACCGCACCGACACACACTGACCAGAGGCGGCGCTGTGGAGCTGTGCTGATCACACAGCCTCCGGTCCTGTTTACCGTCTGTTTACTCTAGTAAAACACCGATCATCAGAGGAGACTCAGGGAATACTCCTTTTTTAATTCCTTTCTGTGTAAAGCACTGAGTTACCAGTGTATGAAATATGCTATATTAATAAACTTGCCTTATAGTGGGAAACATGAGGCCACTATCAGATTATATGATTATATGATGTGGAGAAACATTCACATTTCCAGCGCCATATTTGATAAACTTCTATAGTGTCGAACAGAAACTACAACAAACAAACACACTCTATCCTT
Source organism: Siphateles boraxobius (assembly GCF_051911475.1). Taxonomy (NCBI): domain Eukaryota; kingdom Metazoa; phylum Chordata; class Actinopteri; order Cypriniformes; family Leuciscidae; genus Siphateles; species Siphateles boraxobius. Next base: position 120,111 of record NW_027508752.1, on the reverse strand, counting down.
CCTCATTACTCCAGTGGCACAGGAACAGATCGACTCGAGTTTCTGACTTACAGAAGAGGACCACAGTTTGCAAGAGACTGATTATGTTCGTCAGAAGAGAAAAGAAAAACACTCGCTTTCTTTAATTTAAGGCCAAGGTAATAAAACAAAGTAAAAATTAAAATATATGAGTCTCATGAGCTACAAAAGAGCAACGCCTGATTTATTTATATAACAACATATATAAACTACACTATTTATTATTTATATTATAATTATTAATTATAAATAACACACATGCTGATTAATATTAATAATCTATTTATATTAATTTGCACAATATTATTATCACCGTCATCATCATCACCATCATCATCATCATCATCTTTGTCATCATCATCATCATCATCATCATCATCATCATCATCATCTTCACCATCATCATCATCATCATCATCTTCATCATCATCATCTTCACCATCATCATCATCATCATCATCATCATCATCATCATCATCTTCAGCCTCATCATCATCATCATCATCATCATCATCTTCATCATCATCATCTTCACCATCATCATCATCACCATCATCACATCATCACCATCATCATCATCCTCATCTTCATCATCATCATCTTCAGCCTCATCATCATCATCATCATCATCCTCATCATCTTCATCATCTTCATCATCATCTTCATCATCATCAACTTCATCATCATCATCATCTTCATCATCATCTTCATCATCATCTTCATCATTATCATCATCTTCGTCATCATCACCATCATCATCTTCGTCATCATCATTTTCATCGTCATCTTAATCATCATCATCTTCATCATAATCATCATCATCATCATCATTTTCATCATCATCATTTTCATCATCAACATCTTCGTCATCATCATTTTCATCATCATCATCATCTTTGTCATCATCATCATCTTCATCATCTTCGTCATCATCACCATCATCATCATCATCACCATCACCATCATCATCATCATCATCATCATCTTCATCATCATCATCATCATCATCATCTTCATCATCATCATCATCATCATCATCATCATCTTCATCATCATCATCTTCATCATCACCATCATCATCATCTTCGTCATCATCATCATGATCTTCATCATCTTCATCTTCATCATCATCGTCATCATCATCTTCATCATCATCATCACCTTCTTCTTCATCATCATCATCATCTTCGTCATCATCATCATCTTCGTCATCATCATCATCTTCGTCATCATGGGACTGAGATGGAGGATTGAGTGGTTTAAGGCTGACGACGCTCGAGCGTTCTCTGGTAATCAGTGCAGTGGAAACGACATCACTATACGAGACGCTCTACACACACCTCACCAACAATGAGAGAAAATCATCGAGATAAAGAGACTGATGCAAATGTCCTGAGCAACGACATAATTCTGGTATTTTACAGTTCCGGTGCCACTTACCACGAAAAATAGGTGCAATTTACTCTTTTGTGTATGAATAGCTCATCTAAGCACGTTTGTGTGCGAGTCAAACTCCTGCGGTTCCGGATTTATTTATTTATTTCCAGCGATTTCATTCCCCGACGTGTGTGTCTCTATTCAGGAGCACATCATCATCATCATCTTCATCATCATCATCTTCACCCCTGTCTTCAGTCTAATGGCTTCCCTGAATGATGTGAAGTCAGGAGAACATCTGCTTTCTGAGGGAAGAATCTTCCTGAGACACTAAACCCACACACACACACACACACACACACCCCGCTGGGAAAACCTGCTCACGCTGCGGGACATCAGACACATCTTCATCTCTTCATGTGTTCATAAAAACACTTTCTTAATCAAGATGATCACACGGCTGTAAACTGGGTCATATCATCCACTTTTCCACTTTCATAATTCATATTTCCATGATCAGGGATCTTGAGCTTCTGGTTTCTAACGCTGGGATTCTCCAGAAGAATCGTTTCTGCGGTTTCCTTTCAGGAAGTTCTGAGTTCTAGAAGATTCAGTGTGGATTTTTAAATACAGCTAGTCAAAAGTTTGGAAAAATTACAATTACAAATGTTAAATGTTGTTTAAAGTCTCTTCTGCTCACCAAGTCTGCTTTTTTTTAATCAAAAATACAGTCAAATTTATGATATATTATTCTAAAGTAAATCATCTGTTTTCTATGTGAATATATAGTAAAGTGTAATTTATTCCTGTGATCAAAGCTGAATTTTCAGCATCATTACTCCAGTCTTCAGTGTCACATGATCCTTCAGAAATCACTATAATATGATGATTTGATGCTCAATCACAGAAATCTGAAGCAGCTCAACTGATTTCAACATTGATAATAATCATAATGATGTTTCTTGATCATCAAATCATCATTACATTATAATAATATTTCACTTTTTTTACAGTATTTTTGATCAGGAATGCAGCTTTGAGCAGAAGAGACTCTTTCAAAAACACTAGAAATGATCCCAAACTTGAGAACAGCTTCAGCTTGTTCTGACGACACACACTCTGTCCTACAAACGTCTCCTGGTAAAGTGAATAAAGAAAGTAATTCTCTAAAAGGGTCACACAGTGACCTCTGACCTCTGGACCATCAGAAGAGGAGAAACTCTTATTCTAACCTTCGAGCGCTTCTCTGATCTGATTCCCGTGGGCGTCTCCTCTCTCCGGGACTAAGTGGATCAAGCTTTCGGACACTCGGAAAAACACAGAGTGAATAAATAAAGAGAAGTTCGGCTCCTTTCGCTCTTTGATTTGATGGATTTGAGCCGCTGATAATGAGATGTTTTTTAAACCACTGCAGTTTGAGTCTGTGGATTCTGGCGCAGGAGTCCGTCTCTCTTTCAACTATCTGAACACTGTGTGTGAGTGTGTGTGTGTGAGAGTGTGTGTGTCGGGTCCGGCTGTAACGACACCTCATTAGTACCAGCGGATAAAAGCCTCTCCGTACGGATACAGTTATTATCAATAACTAGTTATTATCAACTAGAGAAAACTAGTTATTATCAACTAGTTATTATCAACTAGAGAAAAGGCTGAAAAACACTGGCTGTCACTCATATGATCATCAGAACATCAGGATTACAGTATAAACTGCTGTTCACAATCACACACAAGTCGAGGGCGGGGCTTGATGACAACCCTCAGTACATGATTGGATGCTGAGAAGTGGGCGTTGCCCAGGGTTGTGCCATTTAGTATTTGATTAAGAATGCCTTTTAATTGCAAAGGTTAGAACGTTTGCAATTCCCTAACCCTAACCCATCGCGGGGAATATTTTATTGACAATAATAACAATATATTATAAATAATAATAATGTTGTTAATTGTGAAATAATAATAATAATGATAATAAATGAATTATTGTATTATTTATATGATCATACATGATATATATGGTGTGAAAAACACCTCCCAGAATGCCATTACCTCTTTCAAGTTCAATAAAATCCCATTGTAAGCCGTTTATGAGCTGAGCTGGAGCAGCAGAAGATGTGTGTGTCTGAGTTATAACCCGGCGCAGGAACACGAGTCTCTCTGACAGATGACGATTTACAAGCTACGTGACCCTGCAACAAATCAGCTCTCAACGGGTCGTCCCAGCATGCACTGCTTCGACTCCACGCTCCTTTAGCTTCATTCTGTTCTCATCAATCCCAGCATGCACTGCTTTGAGTCTACGCTCCTTTAGCTTCATTTTGCTCTCATCAATCCTGCAAACAGCATCTCACGCTGAGAGCCATAAACACATGATGTGAGTCAGAGCCTGTTTCAGGTGTAGCAGGTCTGGTTCGCGACAGCAGACACGAGCCATAAATTGATACAGCGCCATAAATGGATATTTAATTAATACGCGGGTAACGGGGTGAGCGGGATGAAATAGCTCAGTGTGTGTGTGAGTTTCATTACACTCGTGTCGAGAGCATTCCCGCCGGGCGCCGGCCATAATTCTCCAGAGCCGGGAAACAGAACCATTCAGAGACACACAAACCCAGAATCACACGCATTTAACCGGGATCACGGGGAACTACGCATTTAACCGGGATAACGGGGAACAACGCATTTAACCGGGATAACCGGGAACAACACATTTAACCGGGATCACAGGGAACGACGCATTTAAGGGGAACGACGCATTTAACCGGGATCACGGGGAACAACGCATTTAACCGGGATAACGGGGAACAACACATTTAACCGGGATGGCGGGGAACAACGCATTTAAGGGGAACGACGCATTTAACCGGGATCGCGGGGAACGACATATTTAACCGGGATCGCGGGGAACGACGCATTTAACCGGGATCGCGTGGAACGACACATTTAACCATGATCACGGGGAACAACGCATTTAACCGGGATCACGGGGAACGACGCATTTAACCGGGATCACGGGGAACGACGCATTTAACCGGGATCACGAGGAACGACGCATTTAACCCCGATCACGGGGAACGACGCATTTAACCGGGATCACAGGGAACGACGCATTTAACCAGGATCGCGGGGAACGACGCATTTAACCAGGATCGCGGGGAACGACGCATTTAAGGGGAACGACGCATTTAACCGGGATCACGGGGAACGACGCATTTAACCGGGATCACGGGGAACGACGCATTTAACCGGGATCACAGGGAACGACGCATTTAACCAGGATCGCGGGGAACGACACATTTAACCGGGATCGCGGGGGAACAACGCATTTAACCGGGATCGCGGGGAACGACGCATTTAACCGGGATCGCGGGGAACGACGCATTTAACCGGGATCACGAGGAACGATGCATTTAACCGGGATCACGGGGAACGACTCATTTAACCGGGATCACGGGGAACAACGCATTTAACCGGCATCGCGGGGAACAACGCATTTAACCGGGATCGCGGGGAACGACGCATTTAACCGGGATCGCGGGGAACGACGCATTTAACCGGGATCACGAGGAACGACGCATTTAACCGGGATCACGGGGAACGACGCATTTAACCGGGATCACGGGGAACGACGCATTTAACCGGGATCACAGGGAACGACGCATTTAACCAGGATCGCGGGGAACGACGCATTTAACCGGGATCGCGGGGAACGACTCATTTAACCG
>NW_027508752.1:107500-110000 GCF_051911475.1 Siphateles boraxobius | reverse complement strand
TTATAAACGTGCAGATTAAGAGCCGGTAATATTATAAACGTGCAGATTAAGGGCCGGTAATATTATAAACGTACAGATTAAGGGCCGGTAATATTATAAACGTGCAGATTAAGGGCCGGTAATATTATAAACGTGCAGATTAAGAGCCGGTAATATTATAAACGTGCAGATTAAGAGCCGGTAATATTATAAACGTGCAGATTAAGAGCCGGTAATATTATAAACGTGCAGATTAAGGGCCGGTAATATTATAAACGTGCAGATTAAGAGCCGGTAATATTATAAACGTGCAGATTAAGAGCCGGTAATATTATAAACGTGCAGATTAAGAGCCGGTAATATTATAAACGTGCAGATTAAGGGCCGGTAATATTATAAACGTGCAGATTAAGGGCCGGTAATATTATAAACGTGCAGATTAAGGGCCGGTAATATTATAAACGTGCAGATTAAGGGCCGGTAATATTATAAACGTGCAGATTAAGGGCCGGTAATATTATAAACGTGCAGATTAAGGGCCGGTAATATTATAAACATGCAGATTAAGGGCCGGTAATATTATAAACGTGCAGATTAAGGGCCGGTAATATTATAAACGTGCAGATTAAGGGCCGGTAATATTATAAACGTGCAGATTAAGGGCCGGTAATATTATAAACGTGCAGATTAAGGGCCGGTAATATTATAAACGTGCAGATTAAGGGCCGGTAATATTATAAACGTGCAGATTAAGGGCCGGTAATATTATAAACGTGCAGATTAAGGGCCGGTAATATTATAAACGTGCAGATTAAGAGCCGGTAATATTATAAATGTGCAGATTAAGAGCCGGTAATATTATAAACGTGCAGATTAAGGGCCGGTAATATTATAAACGTGCAGATTAAGGGCCGGTAATATTATAAATGTGCAGATTAAGAGCCGGTAATATTATAAACGTGCAGATTAAGAGCCGGTAATATTATAAATGTGCAGATTAAGAGCCGGTAATATTATAAACGTGCAGATTAAGGGCCGGTAATATTATAAACGTGCAGATTAAGGGCCGGTGATATTATAAACGTGCTTGCAGAGAAAGACTCATAAAATAAAGTTACTGGGTTTCACTTTTCACGTTTTCTGGGTTGGTAGAAACACACGATTATAGCACTTGAACAGAAAAGAAATTTGATTTTCATGATATGTCCCTTTAATTTCAAATAATTCTATAGTTCACTTTCAAGCAGTATTTTGATGCATTCAGTGATGCTAAACACTCAATTTTCGTTTTCACACAAAACTGTAAGCAGCAAAATTTGGAACAGTTAATTGTGAGGTTTGCAGTAAAAGCCTGTATTTAATAATTCCATATTTGTTCCACACAACCATAATACCATGTTTGACTTTGACACTGTGAGTTTTTTATTTAAACACACTTTTAGTGCATCAGACAGCAGAAATATGAGCAAAACTCGAGCAGAGCGAAGTGGAAAAACGGCAGCGGTTTCTCTCTCTCTGGCACGAGTTATTTATAATAATCATACAGTATATGAGGCGGTGGGTGTGCTAGAGAAGAACCAATCAGAAGTCAGTACTCTAGTGGGAATAATTCAGCTGGGAGAAGTCCAGGATCTAAAACACATGACCAAGAGAATCACATTAGGACATTTTAAGACTGAGATTCCTGCAAATAAAAGCTGAAACTTAAATAAATCCTCCAGGCCTGATAGAACCGTCTCTTGACACTGGGATACTTTACATGGAAGAATCAACTGAAAAAACTGAAGAGGTCAGAGGTCAGAATTACCATAAAGATCATCCTGTTTCACAACAGCAAAGAACGAGATGCTGTACAACAGATCAGTGTTGTGAAAGAGACTCACACACAGCAACTTTACGCTATTTTCAGGATTATTACTGGATGTTGTGTAGTAGATTTACATCATCAGAGACCGGAGGTCAACAGTCTGTGAATGAGTGTGTAATATCACAAATATGAACTGAACGGCTGAAGATTTATGGAGTTATTAAAATCTTTGAACGCCTGATAGTGAACGACACAAGCATCTGTGAGACGAAACCTCCTCCAGACGTGACACCAGAAACATCTCCTCACTAAAGCAGAACATCTCATTTCTCACATCAAACAGTACAGAAGAAAATTATATATATAAGTAAATATCTAATTTAATTTATTATTCATATATTCATAGTATATTTTATATCATTTATTTGTTTATAAATTAATTTAATTTGATTTATTTATAATACTACAATTGTATTAACTAATCAAACTAACAAAAAATTTAAAAAAAAATCATAATAAAATACTTGATTTATAATAAAATAAAAAAATACATAAGTGATACAAAAATAATTTATATTTATTTATCAAATTAATATTTGTATTTGTGATTTATAATAATTTTCATTTGATTAATTTAATAGAATATTACAAGCTTTAAAAAAATAAAAATAATAAAATACTTTATTTATAATAATAAAATAATAAAATAAATAA
>NW_027508752.1:77500-97500 GCF_051911475.1 Siphateles boraxobius | reverse complement strand
TCTGATGGGAGTCTGTATGCGTATCTGACAGTGTCCTGATGTGTGTGTTATTATTATTATTATGGGACAGTGTCTGAGAGCGACTCAAAGCTAACAGCAAACACACACTTTAATGCTCAGATAAAGCCTAAAAGTGTGTGAATAATCTCAGTTCACCTTTCCAAACACACACACACACTCTGATGTGGCTCTGAAGCGCTGATTGTAAACACACACACTTTCTTTAATTGATGCTCGAACAAACGCTTGATTCCCGAAGACATCCAGGTTCACATGAAAGCAGTTATCCAGTCCTGCGATCGATGCGCTCTCTTTATTCTCTACAAAGCAGAAACACACGCCAGAAACAGCAACAAGAACTGATACAACATGCATCTTTGAAATATTTGGAAGGGCTCTCGTGTCTTTTCAGTCCTGACATCTGATGCATTTTTAAAGATCTGATCCAAATGCATGCGGTTCCTTACAAACGGATTACAGAGTTTTTAATGTTGGATCTACTGAAGTAACGACCCGAGGAGGAGAAGAACTCGTCAGTCTCTCCATTCATTCATTCAGAAATACATGAGCGAACAAGCTTTCAGTTTTAGTCATTAAAATCAATCGTGATATTTTTGAGGGTCATAAAAAATGTTTTGCAGGTGCAGACACTCACACATCGTTAAATTAGGGGATCATTAAAAAACTGAAATGGTCAAAAAATGCTTTGGTTAAAAAAACACATTTTTGAGTCATTAAATCGAAACTTCTTGCAAGTGGTTGGAAATACATAAATAAAAAACTATATATATATATTTATATATATATCGTGAACCGGGCGATTAGTCAATCGTGCTGCCAGAGTTTTTATTGTTAACAAAAAAAAAAAAAAAAAAAAAATCATTCATTTAAATAAAAAGAATGAAACCTAAAATAAAATATAAATAAATATTTCAATTATTTTTCAGCTAGTTGCTGAGGCTTTAGTCAACGTACTAAAATATCCCAAACTAAAACTAAAGACTGAAACTATATAGACAAATAATCATAAAAAAAAGACAAAAACACAACAAAATTACTTAAAAAATAAAAATAATAAAAAATAAAATACTTATTAAAAATTAATTAAATCATGAAAATGTATAATTTTTTTAAAATTAAGCAATCAAAATGAACTTTTTCAACACTATATAAAAATTAATCAAGTCAGAAAAAAGTAAAATAAAATTTAAAAATAAAAATTATTAAAATAAACAATCCTATAAGCGCTTGTAAAACGGTCTTGTGTATGTGCGCGACTGTGTGTGTGCGCGTGTGTGCGACTGTGTGTGCGACTGTGTGTGTGCGCGTGTGTGTGACTGTGTGCGCGACTGTGTGTGTGCGCGTGTGTGCGACTGTGTGTGCGGTGTGTGTGTGCGTATGTGCGACTGTGTGTGCGACTGTGTGTGTGTGCGTGTGTGCGTGACTGTGTGCGACTGTATGTGTGCGACTGTGTGTGTGTGCGTGTGTCCGACTGTGTGTGCGCGTGTGTGCGACTGTATGTGTGCGACTGTGTGTGTGTGTGCGACTGTTTGTGCGCGTGTGTGCGACTGTATGTGTGCGACTGTGTGTGTGTGTGCGACTGTGTGTGGGCGTGTGTGTGTGTGCGTGCGACTGTGTGCGCGTTTCTGTGTGTGTGCGTGCGACTGTGTGTGCGCGTGTGTGCGACTGTGTGTGCGCGTGTGTGCGACTGTGAGCGCGTTTCTGTGTGTGTGTGCGACTGTGTGTGCGCGTGTGTGCGACTGTGTGTGTGTGCGACTGTGTGTGTGCGACTGTGTGTGTGCGTGTGTGTGTGTGTGCGACTGTGTGTGTGCGACTGTGTGTGTGCGTGTGTGTGTGTGTGCGACTGTGTGTGTGTGTGTGCGTGTTCCCTGGTCAGAGAATCGATGTATTATAAAGGTCTTCATGACGTGTTTTGATGCACATTCTGAAACACTGCAGGGAAGCAGCAGATCCAGACTCAGATCCAGACTCAGATCCAGACTCAGGTCTGTGCTGGACTGAAGCGTTTACGGCTCCTGCTCAATACATGAAGTAATAACTGTGGCTCAGAGAAACCCTGAACACAGAGATGTGTGTGACCGAAGCCCTGAATCCTCCGCTGGACACACGACTGGAGTGTGTTTTAATGAGCCTCTGAAATAAAGCGTGTTCTGCTCGACTCTAAACTGACAGCAGAAGATCAAGATTTAGAATAACACACAGATCTGTGTGAGAAAAGAGTCAGCGCCTGATCTACAGCAGATCTGTGCGCGCATGTGTGTGTGTGTGTGTGTGGTCGATCAGTCATCTAAATATCTAGCTACAAGCTTTACTAATTAATCTGTCATTTGATGGTTTGTAACTTGATGAACAGCTAATAATTAATTATATCACAAATTTAAATAATTAAAACAATAAAAAATTAAAACATGTACTAAAAATCAATGTTATCATAAAAATGTAAAATAATAATTTTAAAATCAAAAACAAATTAAAATAAAACTTTTGCTAAAAAAATCACCATTAACTGACATAATATTAACTTGACGTTTCATGTGGATTTCTAGAAAGTGTGTGTATCCCTGCTTTAACAGATCATATAATCTACTCTACTATATTCTACTATACTGATGATTGTGTGTGATGTTTGAGTCTGATGATAGCAGAGTCACGTCTCCTTCAGTTATACAGCGCTTTAACACTATAGAGTTTCACAGCAGCTTTACAGTGATAATAGGAGATTACAGTAACAGAGATTGTTTAGGCTTTACAGCAGATCTAGAATAAAGTTATTGCCCAGATAAAGTTAGTTTTGATTGATTCACTTCCGTTGTAAAGATCATTAGTTATTAACTTAGCGGCCGCTAACACACACCGTTCTAACAGAACACCCTTAAAGTGCTCCGGCTGCTCACACACACACACACACACACACACCAGTGCCTGGGGCTCGAGAACACACACCATGAAATCGGTTCCAAAGTGCAGGCGTTAAATAATTTTGAAAAAATATATAATTTCCGTGCAAACTTCAAAAACGTGAATCTGTGAAACGCTGACGGTGTGCACATGCGTATTACGTGTTTAGTCTATAGATATTTGCATTTGAATATATATATATATATATGTGCGCCGGCGTGTCGTCCTTCTCTACAGACTGACCTCAACAAACTCCCTGCCCGGCCTTAAAAACTCGTCATACAGAATTTTCTTTTTTTTTCAGATCCGGATACGGCCTGGATCCGGCGGACTGCGGTAAACCTCGGGATAAACAGAGAGACTAATATTAGCGTAGACACCATTCTTCTTATGATGTAACGAGTACATCAGGATATGAGGGAGGTGTTCCCAGTTCCGGCTGACCTAATCTATGCAGCCTAATATTGAATTATAGAAGTCTATAGAGTGTTATGTGAATGCTAGGTCAAAGAGATGTGTTTTTAGTCTAGATTTGAACTGACAGACTGTGTCTGCTTCCCGGACAATGTTAGGAAGATTGTTCCAGAGTTTTGGTGCTAAATAGGAAAAGGATCTACCGCCAGCAGTCGATTTAGATATTCTAGGTATTATCAACTGGCCGGAGTTTTGAGATCGCAATAGACGTGAAGGACTATAATGCGTTAAGAGCTCGCTCAAGTACTGGGGAGCTAAACCATTTAGTGCTTTGTAAGTAATCAGCAATATTTTAAAATTTATACGATGTTTAATAGGGAGCCAATGCAGTGTTGACAGAACCGGGCTAATATGGTCACACTTCCTGGTTCTGGTAAGAACTCTAGTGATGTGAACAAACATCACACACAATCATCAGACTGGATTCAGACTCAGTGTGTGTGTCTCGACATCTCTGCTATACATACACACATACATGAGGCATTGGTACGAGAACTCATGTTGTGATGAGCATCTCAAACTGATGCCCTTCAGCTTCAACACAACTGACTATTGAGACCAGAAACACAAGTCAACGAGAGAGGATAATATACAGATGAGTTATGAATATTGTGCATGTGAGAGATTAATAAGCATCCGTCTGATCTCACACTCAACTCTCTCTGAAAGCTTTCGTTAAAAAGTGAAAAACTGCATAAGGAATCATAATTTAACCAATCTGGTTCTGATTTCAATTACACGTGCATTAATGATTTGTTTAGTATTTCTGACACCATCCTAATAATTAATCCTAAGCAGAAATAATGCTTTTTTTGGATAAAATATTAATGTTTGAATTTTTAATGACGAATATTTTTAATTATATATTATTTAAAGTCAACTTGTAGTCAATAATTGCATCTCTTAAAACTCATCTTTGATCACCAAAATGACATATTTAAACATTTTTTCCTTAAAATATCTTGAATGTAACTCGACACCCTTGCCTCATTTAGTATTCGCGGTTCTATGAATATGCAAATGAGCCCCGCCTCCACTCACTCACTCACTCACTCACTCAGAGATCCACTGGTTGACGATCACACGTTGATCTGATTGGTTACAAGGTAGTTTGTGACGTCAGAAACACCAGCGATTTCAAAGCGTGTTTTTGAGAATGTCTTTGGTTCACTGCAGTTTTAAGGAGAAAATACTCAGCAATGCTGTCGACTTATGAATTTACACATGGTTTGTCTTAAAGCATATTAAAAACACCACATAGACACATAAACAACATTAAAAGCTGGATTTTCTCCACAGGGGGACTTTAAATTTTTAAATGTTTTACCCAAAACAATTCCAAAAAACATTGGATATTTTGAATCGTCACAAAAATTATTTTTTAAATCTAAGGAAGTTTGATATTTTTTATTTTAAATAATATTAAAATGTTACTATTTAAAATGCTTTATTTTTCTAATAATACATTTTTATTTTACATGTTTATTTTTATATTCAACATTTAAAAATATGTTTTCATTATTAACAACAAATAATTAATGCTACTTGTGTACTCTCAGTCAAAAATATACTCAATAGTCTATAAGTTTGAGTAAAGTGCAGGTTTTGTTTATCGTGCGCTGCAACACACAGGCCCGACACGAACCGCCAGCGCTTTCTTCTGCCAGCGAGAGGCATGATGGATGCTTATTTTAGTCTGGAATGATTCACTCGACATCAGGAGATGATTTATTCCAGGCCTGTTCTCATTGGATTAGCCTCAGGCAGTCGAGCGGTCCGAGTGAACGAGAGGAACGATCCGAATCTTTCCTGACCTTCCTCTTCTCTCCTCTGAAGAAACACACAGATCTCCCCCTCCTACCGGAGGCAGTGAGACCTTCCATCCAAGCCCCGCCCACTGGAGTCATGGAGTCGGGTCGAACCACTGCGAGGGCCGGGGGAGCAAAGCCTTTCATAGAGACGGAGCGTGTTTAGGCCACGCCCACACGGGGGGGCAGAGTATACAACCGTCTCCATTGACTCTGTATTGTTTCAAGCTGCCTCCTTGTTATTTCTGCTTTTCAGAAATGTAACAAAAACAAAACAATGTCTAAAAGCTGCTGTGACAAGGTGTGCAGCAAACAAGCTAAAAAAAAAACAGAAATGATTTTATATAAGCTGTCGACCCCAAAAAACGAGCTTTTAAGGACACAAAAGTGGATTGAGGCCGAGTCACTCTGAGAACTAACATGATAATAGCTTAGCTTACAGAAATATAGGTCACACTTTATTTCGATAGTCCACATTTTACTAACTATAAGTAAGTTTTCAACTATATGTCAACTAACTCTCATTAGAGTATTAGTAGGCTGTATTAGGTTATGGTTAGGTGTTAGGGTAAGTTGACTTGTAGTTGTTAAGTTACTTATAGTTAGAATATCTGTTGGGGGACCAACAAAATAAAGTGTTAGCAGATATTAAGCAGACAGTCTACTAATACTCCAATGACAGTTAGTCGACATGTAGCTGCAAAGTTACTTATAGTTAGTAGAATGTCTAAAGCGGACAATCAAAATAAAGTGTTACCGAAATATAATATATAAAACGAACATTTGGATATTTGACTTACCAGAGACTAATTGTTAACTGTACACGTAGTGTATTTTTATGTTGTCAGGATCCCACAATTTACCCATTCGTTCCAGCCTGAATCCACTTTTGTGTCTTTAAACGCTCGTTTTTTGGGGTCGACAGCTTATAAAAACTTATTTCTGTTTTTTTTAGCTTGTTTGCTGTACACCTCGTCACAGCAGCTTTTAGACATTGTTTTGTTTTTTGTTATAAGTCAGAAATGAGCTTCACACAATACAGAGTCAATGCAGACGGTTGTACTGCCCCCCCGGTGTGGGCGTGGTCTTCAGATTATGACGTGTGTGTCCCTGTCTCTATATATATATGTACAAATATTCCCTCAAACGGGTCCAATTTGTCCAAAGCTCGCCAGAAACGACTCGGTGGAATAGCTGGCGCTCCAGAAACCGGAGTGTTTCCCGTTTGATCTCGGAATCAAGAAGGTAAACAACAGCACTAATGAGCTTTCTGCTGTTCTGAAGGAACGGCTCAACAACAAACTTTCACATTAAAAACTAGTTCTTCGGGGCTTCAAACGAGATTGTTTTCTCAATTATTTAGCACAAACATTTTAATTACTTTTAATCATTTTAATTTCATTTAATTATGCAAGACAAACATCTAGGGCTGTTTGAGGCTGCTGCTGTAATTCTTGATTAGCTGTAAAAAGCCGCATGTTCTCTGTAATAAACTGAACTAAAGGGACTGAATTTTACATGAAAACTTAAAATGGGAAATATAAGCACTTTTCATCTTGCGAATATATAAAGTACTGGTCAAAAGTTTGGAATTATTCAAAATACTTTCAAAAGAAGTCTCTTCTGCACACAAAGTCTGCATTTATTTGATCAAATATACATAAAAAAATATGAAATATTATTCTGATGTAAATCAGCTGTTTTCTATGTGCATATATAGTAAAGTGTAATTTATTCCTGTGAATTTTCAGCATCATTACTCCAGTCTTCAGTGTCACATGATCCTTCAGAAATCACTATAATATGATGATTTGATGCTCAAGAAACATTTATCATTATTAATAATGTTGAAAACAGTAAATATTTTTGTTGATACCATTCAAAAAATTTGGTTCAGTGAGACATTTATAAAAAATGCATACTTTTATTCATCAAGGACGCATTTAATTTATCAAAAGTGACAGTAAAAATATTGATAATGTTACAAAAGATTCTATTTCAAATAAATGCTGTTCTTTTGAACTTTCTATTCATCAAAGAATCTTGAAATATAAACTGTACCAGGAATCATAGGAATAAATTACATTTTAAAATGTATTACAATGACAAACAGGTCTTATAAATTCTAATATTTCACAATATTGCTGTTTTTATTCAGTGACAGACTGTTATCTGGTACTTTATCAGTTACAGACAGTTAGCAAATAAACGGTCTGAAAAAAAGTCCTGTTGACTTAAAATAGAAAGATAGAAAGAACTATTCCAAAAATCCCCTGACATAATATTTAAATGCAGAATGGATCTGAATGTTATCACTGTTTTCTCTGTTGTGGTCTTACGGGCCTTTCAAACATGTTCTCCATCAAACTCTAAACATGGAGACAGAAAATAGAGTTACACACGGCTAAAGAAATCCTTCAGATTGGCGAGTGTCACTGTAGAAACGAGTGTCAGAATTAAATGTAAACTCTCTACAGCAATCCATGTTTATTTCACGTCTGGTTTTGTTCTCCAGTGTTGGGGAAATCTACTTTGTTACAAAAAGTAATGCGTTACAATATTGCGTTACTCCCTTAAAAAATAACTAATTGCTTTACTTGGTTACTTTTAAAGAAAACTAATGAGTTACAATATTGCGTTACTCCCTTAAAAAGTAACTAATTGCTTTACTTGGTTACTTTTAAAGAAAAGTAATGAGTTACGGTATTGCGTTACTCCCTTAAAAAGTAACTAATTGCTTTACTTGGTTACTTTTAAAGAAAAGTAATGCGTTACAATATTGCGTTACTCCCTTAAAAAGTAACTAATTTCATTTACTTGGTTACTTTTAAAGAAAAGTAATGCGTTACAATATTGCGTTACTCCCTTAAAAAGTAACTAATTGCTTTACTTGGTTACTTTTAAAGAAAAGTAATGCGTTACAATAGTGCGTTACTCCCTTAAAAAGTAACTAATTGCTTTACTTGGTTACTTTTAAAGAAAAGTAATGCGTTACAATATTGCGTTACTCCCTTAAAAAGTAACTAATTGCTTTACTTGATAACTTTTAAAGAAAAGTAATGCGTTACAATATTGCGTTACTCCCTTAAAAAGTAACTAATTGCTTTACTTGATAACTTTTAAAGAAAAGTAATGCGTTACAATATTGCGTTACTCCCTTAAAAAATAACTAATTGCTTTACTTGGTTACTTTTAAAGAAAACTAATGAGTTACAATATTGCGTTACTCCCTTAAAAAGTAACTAATTGCTTTACTTGGTTACTTTTAAAGAAAAGTAATGAGTTACGGTATTGCGTTACTCCCTTAAAAAGTAACTAATTGCTTTACTTGGTTACTTTTAAAGAAAAGTAATGCGTTACAATATTGCGTTACTCCCTTAAAAAGTAACTAATTTCATTTACTTGGTTACTTTTAAAGAAAAGTAATGCGTTACAATATTGCGTTACTCCCTTAAAAAGTAACTAATTGCTTTACTTGGTTACTTTTAAAGAAAAGTAATGCGTTACAATAGTGCGTTACTCCCTTAAAAAGTAACTAATTGCTTTACTTGGTTACTTTTAAAGAAAAGTAATGCGTTACAATATTGCGTTACTCCCTTAAAAAGTAACTAATTGCTTTACTTGATAACTTTTAAAGAAAAGTAATGCATTACAATATTGCGTTACTCCCTTAAAAAGTAACTAATTGCTTTACTTGGTTACTTTTAAAGAAAAGTAATGCGTTACAATATTGCGTTACTCCCTTAAAAAGTAACTAATTGCTTTACTTGGTTACTTTTAAAGAAAAGTAATGCGTTACAATATTGCGTTACTCCCTTAAAAAGTAACTAATTGCTTTACTTGATAACTTTTAAAGAAAAGTAATGCGTTACAATATTGCGTTACTCCCTTAAAAAGTAACTAATTGCTTTACTTGATAACTTTTAAAGAAAAGTAATGAGTTACAGTATTGCATTACTCCCTTAAAAAGTAACTAATTTCATTTACTTGGTTACTTTTAAAGAAAAGTAATGAGTTACGGTATTGCATTACTCTCTTAAAAAGTGATTGATCGCTTAATTACTTTTAAAGAAAAAAAATGTTACGTTGCTTATGAGTAACCTTTTTTCAACTGGGCTGTGCTTGTTTTTTTCTTTCTTTTTTTTCTATTTTTAGGCAAATGTTCTATATTTTAAGTTCTATATTTTGGCCAAAATTTAAATAGTAAGGCTAAAGGAAATGCAAATTCACACGTGTACAGTAGAGGGCACCGCTCAAACAATCCTTTCAGTTTAACGGAATCATCAGCAAGTATATTGGTCAATAAAGTGAAATTAAATGCTAAATATTTGTTTTGTTTAACCTATTTAATTATTGGAGGTTTCCGTAGTATTCTGATTTCGCATTTCACTGATTGTATTAATTTTGAGGAATACTGAATCTGTTTTTTGCCAGTGAGATGAGTAAATGCTCAACACGCGGACAGGAGAGCTGTCAGTCAGTCAATAAATGGGAAAACAAAGTAACTTGTGTTACTTATTTGAAAAAGAAACTTTTAAAAAGTAACGCATTACTTTACTAGTTACTTGAAAAAAGTAATCCGATTACATAACCCGAGTTACTTGTCATGCGCTCCACACAACACTGTTGTTCTCCGGCATCTATAAACCTGCATCAGTGTCTGACCTCGGGACGTCCCGTGACCCGCTGATCCTCTGAGGAGAGGAAATGATGTCGTGTGAGTGGCCATCTGTTTTTACCAGGCATATTTAATAGAATTCTGTTCCTCGTCTCGGTCTTCAATCAGGAGTTTAAGCTGCCGGCAACATTTTGCCGATTTAGAGGATTATCATGGGGATTTATGGAAAAGAAGCTGTTTTCTCTCAAATATAATTATTATGGCTGAAGAGCTGTCGTGTAAATTATGAATTGGTAAAGTTTAGAGTCACCCTGTTTTATCCAATGAGACTCAGTCAAGATCCTCTTGTGCTCAATGTCGAAAACAATTATTCAAATCTTCATTTAGATATACAGTCAAACCAAAAACTATTCAGACACCAGATAGAATTTGTGATATTGTTTTACTAGTGTGTGCAGGACACTATTTACAACACTTTGAGCTGATCATGTTTTAAGTGTTTTTTCTTTAATAACTAATGCAGCTTTTTACAGCACAGACTGAACAACATGAAGCATTGTTTGGTAACTGGTGGAGCTAAACTGGTATTATCTAATTGTGTAGTTAAATTTAACAGTTGACAGATATTCAACATAATTCATGTGTGAGAGTCTAACAGAAGGACAGACAAAACCAGTCAAATATCAACTGATTTAATAGCTCGTCATATTTTATTAGCATTTTCTAAACTATAGTGGATGAACTGATAATGTGAGGAATGCTGAGGGAGTCTGAGGAATAGTGTACAGTGGCTGCAAACAGACTGAAGTTGCTTACAAATTAAACTCGCTGTTAATCCGAGCAAACCTGTGGACAAGCACCGCGGGTCTCAAGCTCTGTTTGGTTTACCGTAGTAATATTTACACAGCGCATCTGTCCCTGGCTGTCCTCACACGACCCAGCTATACAAACACCCGTCCTAAATATTCAAGGGTTTTAAAAGACAAGAATTATGAGAATTCCAGTCAGAGCCTGGAGAATATCCCTCATCCCAGAGAGGACTGGCCTCTGCGGGACACGGCTCCCGAAGCTCCCGACACCATCCGCTCTCTTTCTACCCAAATCCTGGGTTGCGTCTTTTGGGTCAATTTTGCTATGTTTAAGTTTTTGTGCAGAACAAACGAGAGCTCGACTGTTTCTCGACTGGCAAACCCGGTTTGGAGTTTCAGAATAAAACCTCAATGTTTCCAACAGTGCTCAAATCAACAATCTGAGATCTCAATATGGAATATTATAATGATGGACTCATTTGGGTCTGTTTTAAATTCTCCTCAGGAAACATCCGAATACTTCAAAAGTTTAAAAACTGCCATTTTCCCCAGACGACCCAATTGACAGCTGGTGGTTTGGTGTCAAATGTTTGAGATTCTGTGGCGGATCACTAATGAGCTAACAGTTTAGCAAGGTGACGATATTCCTCGCACAAAACTCAGAACTTTTGCTGCACTCTAAAAAATCTTGGGTTCTTTTTTCTACCCAAATCCTGTTGAGCCTTTTGGGTCAATTTTGCTGTTTAAGTTTTTGTGCAGACGTAACAACAGTTTTTGTGTTACCTAGATCCTGGGTCAGACATAACAACCCAATGTTTGGGCAGTTTTTGTGTTACCTAGATCCTGGGTCAGACATAACAACCCAGTGTTTGGCTAGTTTTTGTGTTACCTAGATCCTGGGTCAGACATAACAACCCAGTGTTTGGGTAGTTTTTGTGTTACCTAGATCCTGGGTCAGACATAACAACCCAATGTTTGGGCAGTTTTTGTGTTACCTAGATCCTGGGTCAGACATAACAACCCAGTGTTTGGCTAGTTTTTGTGTTACCTAGATCCTGGGTCAGACATAACAACCCAGTGTTTGGGTAGTTTTTGTGTTACCTAGATCCTGGGTCAGACATAACAACCCAATGTTTGGGCAGTTTTTGTGTAGCCAGGCTCCTGGGTCCGACATAACAACCCAATGTTTGGGTAGTTTTTGTGTTACCTAGATCCTGGGTCAGACACAACAACCCAGTGTTTGGGTGGTTTTTGTGTAGCCAGGCTCCTGGGTCCGACATAACAACCCAATGTTTGGGTAGTTTTTGTGTTACCTAGATCCTGGGTCAGACACAACAACCCAGTGTTTGGGTGGTTTTTGTGTAGCCAAGCTCCTGGGTCAGACATAACCCAGTGTTTGGGCAGTTTTTGTGTTACCTAGATCCTGGGTCAGACATAACAACCCAATGTTTGGGTAGTTTTTGTGTTACCTAGATCCTGGGTCAGACACAACAACCCAGTGTTTGGGTGGTTTTTGTGTAGCCAGGCTCCTGGGTCCGACATAACAACCCAATGTTTGGGTAGTTTTTGTGTTACCTAGATCCTGGGTCAGACACAACAACCCAGTGTTTGGGTGGTTTTTGTGTAGCCAAGCTCCTGGGTCAGACATAACCCAGTGTTTGGGCAGTTTTTGTGTTACCTAGATCCTGGGTCAGACGTAAAAACCCAGGGATTGAGTTATCTATCACAGGCTTTTTGCGGCCTCTTCAGGAGAGTGCAGTGCAGCTTCGTCAAATTGGAGCTTGTCTTCGATAAAATACAGGTTTGTGTACATTTTATTTTATCTATAAATTTGTTATTGTGCTGTATATCGTCTAATTCTATGCAAAGCAACATTCAGGGACGCGCTGTGAGTCACGAGTGTCACGTCTGTCTTTCTGCATGATGGAAACGCCTGACGGCTAGCATAACATTTTATGCTTTCATTCAAAAAAGACACCGAATACAAATACTTAGAAAGTAAAACATATGTTGTCAGAACTGTACACGGATTGTTTATGGACAGGTTATGGAGTCACAGCATATTTCTGCGGTGTGAAGTTATAAGTTCCTCCGCTGAACACGACACAAGCTCACGAGATCCAGCGCCGGTACAGTGGACAATACACTCGAATTACTTCTACATGTTTAATTTGTACTTCTAATATTTGTTAAACGAACTTAAATGTATGTAATATGTATTCAAAACTATATAGCATATGCTATAGTGTAAAATATGTTAATAAAAAAAGGAATTATCATGCAAACCAGTGGTTGTGTGGAGTATTTAAAAAATGTTTAGAGGATTTAAGTGATTACATGTATGAAGTTAAAAAAACAATAAAAAGAAAAGAAAGCTAGTACTATAGTAAAAGATGAATCAACCCTGAGCACGGTATTTCTCACCCATCACCTCTGGACATGAATTGCTTTCTCAAAAGTATTTTTAATCTGTATGAGGAAATAAAGAACCCAATTTGCTGGGTAAAATTAACCCAACATGTGTTCTCTCCTATATTTACCCAGCCCTTGGGTTGAAAACAACCCAAAATTGGGTTGTTTTTAATCCAGTGTTTTTTAGAGTGTGTTAATTCAGCAAGTGTCTCTATGTGAAGGCAGTGGTTTAAAAGTGCAGGCGTGGAGGATCCGTCAGAAGCGGCTGCACCGGCTCCAGTTCTACATCTCGGCCTCATGTGACTGAATTGCAAATTCAATGCTAATCTGGAGCGTCATGAAAGGCTCTCTGTTCCTCTGCTGGAATATGGAGAACATCGCCCTGGAGAACGCCGGAACCGGTCCATGCTCCGTCCGCAATGAAATGATTGCACAGTAATAAGAAAATTGCAGGGAAACGCAATGCATTTCTTCCTCAAACCTGCGTCCACTTGACGAACAATAGAGGCTTTGTTGTGTTGCCGGGCAGATTTGTGTTGATGCTTCACTTTGTTCTTGTGTGGCTGTATGTGCAAGACAGATGATGAACAGATAGTGTGTGTATAAACAGCTAAATAAATACAAGCGCCCTCATTCTTATCAGAGAATAGACGCGGCACTGATTCAATGACTCCACCCACTCTCACAGAACGCTTCTCAAACCTTTCCTTATTTTACTCATTTTGTTCATGATATTACATTAGCATTGCTGTTATTAAATTCCCAGAAGCTTGTAGCTGGAGAATGTAGTTTCAGCTCATCTCGTAATCTTTCCCACAGCGCCAGTGTCTGACGGTTCAGAGTCCAGACGATAAGAGTTGAGCGCGCCACACCCCGGGAAACTACACTTCTGTAGAGCTGATAGGACGTGTGTGTGTGTGTGTGTGTGTGTGTGTGTGTGTGTGTGTGTGTGTGTGTGTGTGTGGTGTGTGTGTGTGTGTGTGTGTGTGTGTGTGTGTGTGTGTGTGTGTGTGTGTGTATGTGGCTGTGTGTGTGTCTGAGCGCTGATTTACTCCACAAACATCACCCAGTCCTTCCTCTACGCTGCTCTCCACGGGCCAGAGCTTCCCAGCCACACACACACACACACACACACACAAACACACACACACACACACACAAACACACACACACACAGCCACACACACACACACACACTCAAACATACACAAACACACACACACACACAGCCACACACAGCCACACACACACACACACACACACACACACACACACACACAGCCACACACACACACACACACACACACACACAAACACCCACACACACAGCCACACACACAAACATAGACAAACACACACACACACACAGCCACACACACACACACACACACACAGCCACACACACACACACAGCCACACACACACACACACACACACACACACACACCCAGCCACACACACACACACACACACACACACACAGCCACACACACACACACACACACACACACACACACAAACACACACACAAACACACACAAACACACACACACACAGCCACACACACACACACACACTCAAACATACACAAACACACACACACACACAGCCACACACAGCCACACACACACACACACACACACACACACACACACACACACAGCCACACACACACACACACACACACACACACACACACAAACACCCACACACACAGCCACACACACAAACATAGACAAACACACACACACACACAGCCACACACACACACACACACACACACACACAGCCACACACACACACACAGCCACACACACACACACACACACACACACACACACACCCAGCCACACACACACACACACACACACACACACAGCCACACACACACACACACAAACACACACACAAACACACACAGCCACACACACACACACACACACACACACAGACACAGCCACACACAGCCACACACACACACACACAGCCACACACACACACACACACACACACACACACACACACACAGCCACACACACACACACACACACACACAGCCACACACACACACACAAACAAACACACACGCACACACACACACAGCCACACACACACACACACACACACACACACACACAGCCACACACACACACACACACACACACAGCCACACACACACACAGCCACACACACACACACACACACACACAGCCACACACACACACACACACACACACACACACACAGCCACACACACACACAGCCACACACACACACACACACACACAGCCACACACACACACACACACACACACAGCCACACACACACACACACACACACACACACACACACAGCCACACACACACACACACACACAGCCACACACACACACGCGGTGCCAGGTCTCGTGACGGGCTCATTCCACTGACAAGATCGTTTAATATCTCAGTTGTTTCTCTACACAGTAATGAGATCAAACAGAGACTCCGTGAGCAGAAAAAGAGCGACTCCTGAGCAAGAACATGTTTCTTATAATACAGTTACTAAAATCATAAAAAACTGATTCTGTTACTTGAAGTGAAATGTAAAAAACTAGCAACGACCCAGAACACCCTAGCAACATCCAATCTCTCAGTTTTCATTTAGTTTAACTTGATGTACTAAAATAACTAGCCTAAAACGGAAATGAAAATGAATAAAAACCATTTAGACTTATTAAAAAAAATAATTGAAATGACAAAACTAAGTTAAAAAAACGTAAACTTATTTAATTTCAATTAGCAGCCAAGGCAACATTTCTCATTTTCCTTTAGTGTAACTGGACGTACTATTCTATTAAAATAAAATAATTAAAAAAATATATACAAATTATGTACTTAAAAAAAAAAATGACAAAAACAACTGAATTACCAAATCTTTAACAAAAATCACACTCACACACACACACACACACACACACGTAATTAAAAACTATAACTGCATCTGAATGTCAGTAAAACAGGAGTGTGTTGCGGTGGATCAGTGAGTCGCGGAGCAGGAAGTGTACCGCTGGTTGTTAGGTCATTTCTGGTCATTATCTGGGATCGATCCCTCGGGACAGGGACAGCACCCCTCCCTTCTCCTTTACACATTCTTCCCTGTTTCCTGAAGATACGCTCCGGGAAAAGGGAACGGAAGAGGAAAAGCCTGGTGCAGCCGGGCGGAAAACAAGACAAACGGGGGCCGCAACATTTGTCATCCGCCACCACAACAACAAAAGTGCACAAAGAAAAGAAAAGTGCTGCATAGACACAAAGCTAATGAAATTAAAAGTTGGAGCTGAGTAATGAGTGTAACGAGGAGCTTGTAGAGGAGCAGAAGTGATAGAGCGCGGCGCTGGGACTCGATCCACAGAGGATTGTCGGAGCTGATGAATATGTACGCCGTGTTTTCTGATTAAATCTCTGCGCTGTCGGAGTCATCGAGTCGGGATTAAATTTCCCTAAATCCAGATGATCTTTAAGTGAGAGCATAAATTTGGCTGAATAAGATGATCTCGTGGACCGTCTGCACCGAGAACAGAAGCTGATCAGAGTTTATATTCTGACGGATGACGAGTAGATCCTGATTTATCATGACACTGAGAACAGAGAGAGAGAATCTGCTCTGAGCGTCACTGCAAAACACACGTTATAATAATGCATTCAGTGAACATTGACTTTAGTAACTGTTACTATTTCTGAACTTCAATTAGATTTTGCTTGACCGTTAAGAAAAGTTTGAAAGTTTATAGATAGAATGATAGACGAGCGATGGACGGATCAGGAGGAGAGGAATGAGTGTAAGCATCAGATAATGAGTTCACTGAAGTGTGTCGATGTCTCACTCGCCGGGATCCTCACGACACCAGCGGCGGGAACCGATGAGAAGTGACAGCGAATCAGAGGACAGCCATACGGTCACATGACTCAACCTGCCCTACAGGCCACCATTCACACACACACACACATATCATCCCTACAGGCCACCATTCACTCACACACACACACAGCCACACACACACACACACACACACACACACACACATATCATCCCTACAGGCCACCATTCACTCACACACACACACACACACACACACACACACACATATCATCCCTACAGGCTACCATTCTCACTCTCTCACACACATACACACACACCGGCCCTAAAGGTCACCATTCACACACACACACACACACACACACACACACACACACCAGGTACTAGATCAGCTTCACACACACACACACATATCATCCCTACAGGCCACCATTCACTCACACACACACACACACACACACACACACATATCATCCCTACAGGCCACCATTCACTCACACACACACACACACACACACACACACATATCATCCCTACAGGCCACCATTCACTCACACACACACACACACACACACACACATATCATCCCTACAGGCTACCATTCTCACTCTCTCACACACATACACACACACCGGCCCTAAAGGTCACCATTCACACACACACACACACACACACACACACACACACACACACACACACACACACACCAGGTACTAGATCAGCTTCACACACTCTCTCTCCCTGAGTCTGTTTCTTCGCTCTCTTCTTAACACACACACACAGGCCCTAAAGGCCACCATTCACACACACACACACACACACACACACATACACACATACACACACAGGCCCTAAAGGCCACCATTCACACACACGCACACACACACACACACACACACCAGGTACTAGATCAGCTTCACACACTCTCTCTCCCTGAGTCTGTTTCTTCGCTCTCTTCTTAACACACACACACAGGCCCTAAAGGCCACCATTCACACACACACACACACACACACACACACACACACACACACACAGGCCCTAAAGGCCACCATTCACACACACACACACACACACACACACACACACACACACACACACACACACACACACACACACACACACACATACACACACAGGCCCTAAAGGCCACCCTTCACACACACACACACACACACACACACATATAGGCCCTAAAGGCCACCATTCACACACACACACACATACACACATACACACACAGGCCCTAAAGGCCACCATTCACACACACGCACACACACACACACACACACACACCAGGTACTAGATCAGCTTCACACACTCTCTCTCCCTGAGTCTGTTTCTTCGCTCTCTTCTTAACACACACACACAGGCCCTAAAGGCCACCATTCACACACACACACACACACACACACACACACACACACACACACACACACAGGCCCTAAAGGCCACCATTCACACACACACACACACACACACACACACACACACACACACACACACACACACACAGGCCCTAAAGGCCACCCTTCACACACACACACACACACACACACACATATAGGCCCTAAAGGCCACCATTCACACACACGCACACGCACACACACACCAGGTACTAGAACAGCTTCACACACTCTGACCCTGAGTCTGTTTCCTCTCCATCCTCTTAACACACACACACACACACACACACACACACACACACACACACACACACACACACACACACACACACACACTGTTTCTGGAGGCTCGTGTTTCACTCCCTCATTTGCCCTCGCATTGATTTCTATAAATGGAACATTGATTGTGAGCAAACTTCAGGAATCGCAGCCAGAACTCCAGAAGAACTCGGTGACCCGAAGCCGAAGCTCCTCGTGTTCCAGAGACTCTATTAATGTTGATATTCACATTACTCCTTAAAACTAAAGCCTTGTCCGTTTGAAAACGCATCTTTTCCTCTCGTTCTGTCCTTCTGTTCACACTGACACAGCGTTTTTATTAATGAAAACACTCTCCAAAGTGGATACATTTGTAAACGCTGTATCGTGTTGTAGTGTGCACTGCCAAAACTGAGGACTTTACAACCGGTGACGTAAGTTTAGTCATGTGACGCATATTATACCAATAGATATTGATGTTTATAGCGGTATTGTGCCGGTTATGTGCGCTTCACTTTCACACTGTTGCTTAAATATGTGACTCACACACTCTTCACATCACAAATAAATATACATCATAAATATAACTCGACCGAACATATAATGCTGAGTGAGCGCGACCCGGACCAGCAGTGAATGCGGAGTTGAATTATCTGGCAGATACACACACACACACACACACAATTTTAAATTGAGGATGCAGTGCATCGTAATGCATCGTGATATCGAATTGAACTGAATCGATGTCATGATAATGGAACCGAGCCGTGAGAGCAGTGTCGGTTCACACCACTAGTTTACGCGTGCGCAGTAAAGGTGGATTTAGCCTTTCAGTAAAACGCTAGTGTGGACGGAGAGCGTTTTAAACGAAAACGCCATTTTCAAATGTATTGATTGCTGTAGATGAAGCCTGAGGCATATCAACGTCAAAGTTAGATTCATCGCAATATGATTTGGCTTAGTGTGATTATGGAATCGCATGTGATCATCATTAACGACAGTGCTATATTACTGAACCAACGACGCACACAGTAAAGTCGATTCCAGCAACAGTCCCTCAGATTGGAGTGTGTGTGAGTAACTCGTGACACACTTTGATCTCTTCTTCTCTGATCCTGCAGTTTGAAGGGCAGAGGAGACGTCGTGAGATCAGCGAGTCTCTCTCTGGAATTAGTGAAGGGAGGAATATAATCGCCGCAAACAAACACTAATTGGAAGCTAATTTTGTTGGCTCTTGCCTGGCTGATTTATGGCCCGCGGGCCGGCATGAATAATTCACAGTTCGGCTCGAGGCACTGGACGCATATGACAATAATAAGATGCAAACAGATTTAGAAAATATGAGTGCTGTTTACACGAGCAAAACCAACACAAATACACTGAGAAGATTAGTTTTAAATGATAGAGCACATTTTACAAGAAAGTACAATTTCATCT
>NW_027508752.1:52500-70000 GCF_051911475.1 Siphateles boraxobius | reverse complement strand
ACACACACGCACACACACACACACACACACACACACACACACACACACACACACACACACACACACACACACACACACACACACACACACACACACACACACTTCACCCAGTTTGGCCACACACACACACACACTTCACCCAGTTCGGCCACACACACACACACACACACACACACACACACACACACAGACACACACACTTCACCCAGTTCGGCCACACACACACACACACACACACACACACACACACACACACACACACACACACACACACACACACACACACTTCACCCAGTTCGGCCACACACACACACACACACACACACACATACACACACACACACACACAGACACACACACTTCACCCAGTTCGGCCACACACACACACACACACACACACACACACACACACACACTCACACACAAACACACACACTTCACCCAGTTTGGCCACCACACACACACACACACACACACACACACTTCACCCAGTTCGGCCACACACACTTCACCAAGTTCAGCCACACACACACACACACACACACACAAACACGCACTTCACCCAGTTTGGCCACCACAAACACACACACACACACACAAAAAAAAAAAAATCACAAAATTCACCCAGTTCGGCCACACACACACACACACACACTTCACCCAGTTCGGCCACACACACACACACACTTCACCCGGTTTGGCCACACACACACACACACACACACACACACACACACACACACACACACACACACACACACTTCACCCAGTTCGGACACACACACACACACACACACTTCACCCAGTTCGGACACACACACACCTCACCCGGTTTGGCAACATACACTTCACCCAGTTCGG
Organism: Siphateles boraxobius; assembly: GCF_051911475.1. Lineage (NCBI taxonomy): Eukaryota > Metazoa > Chordata > Actinopteri > Cypriniformes > Leuciscidae > Siphateles > Siphateles boraxobius. Next base: position 69,139 of record NW_027508752.1, on the reverse strand, counting down.
ACACGCACACACACACACACAAAAACACACACACACACACACACACACACACACACACTACACCCAGTTCAGGCCACACACACACACACAGTTCACCCAGTTTGGCCACACACACACACACACACACACACACACACACACACACACACACACACACACACACACACACACACTTCACCCAGTTCAGCCACACACACACACACACACACACACAAACACAAACACACTTCACCCAGTTTGGCCACCACACACACACACACACACACACACACACACACACACACACACTCACGCACACTTCACCCAGTTCGGCCACACACACTTCACCCAGTTCAGTCACACACACACAAACACACACTTCACCCAGTTTGGCCACCACACACACAAACACACAAAATCACACACTTCACCCAGTTCGGCCACACACACACACACTTCACCCAGTTCGGCCACACACACACACACTTCACCCAGTTCGGCCACACACACACACACACACTTCACCCGGTTTGGCCACACACACACTTCACCCGGTTTGGCCACACACACACACACACACACACACACACACACACACACACACACACACACACACACACACACACACACACACACACACACACTTCACCCGGTTTGGCCACACACACACACACTTCACCCGGTTTGGCCACACACACACTTCACCCAGTTCGGACACACACACACACACACACACACACACACACACACAGACACACACACACTCTGATGAGCGCTGTAATCAATAGGGCGACAAATGAACCTGCACAATTGACTTCAGCTTGTTCATTCATTATTAACGGCTCACACTAAATGAACTTAAATTGAAGTAGCAGCGTTTGACAGCCCTAAGCTTCTCATTTAGCATTCAGCAACAAATCTCAATGTGACACACACACACACACACACACGACTCCCGAGACGCTTCAGGACACGCGCGGTTATCAACCAGGGTTCGACACACTTTCCTCTCAGAGGAAAATAACTCCAGAAGTTTTCTTCGAGTCTTCAGCTTTCACTCCTTATAATAGTTTAGTATCATTGAGATATTATTATAGTTTATGTTTTGCTTCTAATCATAACGGTTGAGGGCTATTCTAGTGTTATCGAGACTGTTTTTGCTTCTAATATTAGTTAAAGTTGTAGCCATTGTTATTGTGTGTTTTTATCATTTTATTATTATGTTTACAGAAGTCTATACACCCGGTGAGGACACTTAATCGATATAAGACTGAGACGTGTTTTAATATCCCAGCGTTCATGAGTTTATAAGAGTTTTGACCTGCTTATTTTCCAATGCCGTGTTCCAGCTCACAGGAATCAGGTCAAGCCGCCCGCAACTTACCGAAGGTTTTCCGATGCGTCCGACGCAATAATTGGAGCTTTCAGCGATACATCAAACGAAATCCCTGTGGGAACAAGCAACAGATTCAAGGTTCGTCTAATTAAGATCAGAGCTGCGATTCAAAGGGACACTCCAGTGTGGCGTCAAACTAAAGAGGAAATCACAATGATGATTTACACAGGCCATATTCTTCTGTTTCCCATTATTCATCCGTGTTTAGTGTGTAATGTTGCTGTTTGATCATGAGAAAGCTCCAGTTCTTCTCTATATCAGTGTCAGTGTTTCTGAACTCATGAAACGAGTTTCTTCCGGGAACGAACACGTCACAATATTCCCCATTATTATAATTCATACGCAGAATAAAGGGGCGGGGCCTGGTTGAGTCTCTCTCTTTAATCAACACTGAAGTGATTAAACTGCAGTTCCTCGACTGGCCACTAGAGACCGGCTGCAGGAGAGACTCAATCCCATAGACCCGCATGTGAAAATGCCCAACTTTACAGCAGAAACACACATGTTCACAGGCTGGTGCAAAAACTGGTTTTGGTCTATATAGCTAATTTAGCTCTTCATGACGACTGTGAGGCGGGTGAATTATTTTTATAACTCATTAGTTTAAATTATATTAAGCCTTAAAGTTCTGCAGAATTAAGGGCGTGGCCACTTGAGTGACAGGTGGATTGCCGCTGATGTCACTACTAGCCGTTTGTCTGCTAGCGTTAGCGCCACGTCACCTCAGCTAATCCGCTCGCTGCACATTTCCGGTTATCTGGGAGTGACGCGCAGCCAAGATGGCGACGGCCGGCTCCGCCCACATTGAGCTTCAAAAACGCTCTTCAGAATCACGCACACTACGAACATATTTTTTTTTTCAGTCTATGGTTGAAACTGGCGGTTATGGTAAGGGGCGGGACATTTCCCAAACACACTCGAAGCGCTCGACCAATAACAACACACTGCTCCAGCCGACCAATCAGAGCACAGTGTGCTTTTCAGAAGGAGGGGCTTCATAGAGACAGGAATTAAACAGAGCGTTACTGACAGACTGGGAAAAGAGGAGCCGCAACAATGGAGAATATAATAATCAACATTCAAGCAGGAAAACCTGTTCTGGTAGAGCCTGAAAACAACATCGAGACTGTAAAAGGGCAGAATATGCACATATGCATGCGACCGGCTGGGAATCCGAGGTAAACATGCACAGATGACGGATCTGAGGGTCTGCACTGAAAAGATCAGAAGCGGTGGACCCGGAGAAACACGCAGCAGGTGGTTTGACAGTGTGCCACTAAAACACACACACACACACACACACACACACACACACACACACGTCTGTGAAAGGTCAGCGCTGACACGCCGTCCCCCTGATGGAGACACGATCCAGTGGCGTGTCGGATCTGTGTGTTGTTGTGGCGGAGTGATATTCCCACAGCTCTCCTGCAGAGAGAAGGTCACGATCGGCCCGAAGCCCCACTAAAGTCCTGCTCACCGGCTCTCGCAAAGGTCTCGTCCCACGAGCGCGCGCCGCGGATCTGCCTCGTACCGCTCAAACTGTGTCACAGACAAACAAACCATCTGTGAACATCGTTAGCCGTGAAAAAAGAAGAGTTTTGCACACACACACATCTTTAAAGTAGGGCTGTGCAATGGTCAATTGCGATTAATCACATCCAAAATAAAAGTTTGTGTTTACATAATATATGTGTGTGTACTGTGTATAATTATTTTGCATAATAAATACACACATGTGCATGTATATATTTAAGAAATATTTGCATGCATGTATATAAATTTGTATTACATATAAATATTTTATATATAAATTAAAAACATTTCTTAAATATATACATGCATGTATATATAACAAAAATAAGTATACACAGTACACACACATATATTATGTAAACTGTGATTAATTACGATTGATCATTGCACAGCCCTACTTTAAAGCAGATTCACTGTTTTGGGGACACCAAAGTATTGTGCTGTAATCTCACATATACTGATCCCATAATTACAGCAGCTCCTAGAAAGACTAAGTTCCCATTCCATATCCTGTCCTGGGATGATGGTCTGTGTGTAAAAAGTGCTGACGGTTGATTTTCACGAGGATAAACAGCTGTGTGTTCAGTAATCCGTGCCATGTGGCCTAACACACATAGACTCAGCAAAACTACACTTAAACGCACATCTTACCAACACAACGCTCTAAATGTCCCACTGTCTGTATAATCACAGGCCTGTCGCTGAAAACCCGACGGGAAATGAACTCTGATGAGGGTTCGTCCCGCGCCGTGGCATCTTGAACACTATCTGTTGAGCTCTGCGTCTGTCACACACAACCCTCTTTGCAATTTAATTGTCAGAGAGACGGAGAGTGAGTGCAAGGCCCGTGGAAACAGATTCCTCAGGTTTGGGAACAGCGAGAGGAGACACTGACTGATGCCAGAAACACACGCGTCCTCCCTTTGACAGCAATTAGCAGTGTCACAGTTTCATTAAAGCGTCAGCTTTCAGCTTAACCCGGTTCTTTAGAGCGGAGATAATAGGACGTCTATCCGTGATGTTACACTCAGGCTTTGTTCACCAAGTGGCATGAAGTTGATCTCATGGATACAGAAGCAAAAACAAAGCAAGAATCACAGGCAGTGTTGGGGAAAGATACTTCGAAAAGTAATGCGTTACAATATTGCGTTACTCGCTTAAAAAGTGAAAAATTGCTTTACTTAGTTACATTTAAAGGAAAGTAATGAATTACAATAAATGGGAAAACAAAGTAACTTATTTGAAAAATTAACTTCAGAGTGACAGAGATCAAGCATATTCATCTACAATAATTCAGTATTTTCATCTTCAGAATCATGAATATGTTTATTCTGGTGTCTCTATTGTCCTGTGCTTTGGGTTTCAGCACCAAGTCCAAGTCTATTCATTTACACACACAATGTAATATATCAAATTTAGCATTTTAATTTTTGTAACCTTTAATCATATGTCTTGGAGTATCGCAGTAATATGGTATCGTGAGGTCAGTATCGGGATATGTATATTGAATCGTGGGGGAATCGTTACACTCGTAGTAAAGACAGATTCATGTCCAGCTTCTTAAACCTTCACTGCCGTCACACACTCTCAGCCCGAGTTCTCAGATTCAACGGTTCCTTCTTATAATCACCCGTGTGTCGTTTCTCAGCGCAGGAGTGTGTGTCTGGTCATGGTTTGTTTGTGTGTGTGCGTCTCTGTTTGCAGACGTTGATGTTCGTCCCGCTGTTCGCTATTACTGCGCCTCCAGTGACTGAGAAAGACCCGTGGCTGGACTCGATTAAACCTTCCCGTTCACTAAACCCTCCGCAGGGGCCCGGGGCCGGTTCACGCTCGAAAGCAACACTTAACAATCTGACAACAAACCAAACTGCTTCAATTTAATCCATCTCCCACGGTGAGCGGAGTTAGAGGTACACATATGCCCTCATTATTTGCACCGCTGCATTGTGAGATTGCAGTTTCTCTGTGGATATTTGCAGACGTTACACTGCTAATCACACGCTGTCCTGATACACTGCAAAAAATGCTTTTCTTAGTTGGTATTTTTGTCATGTTTCCAGTCCAAACACCTACAAATTATTGAATCAAGATGCATTTACTACAGTAGTAAAAGGCCGTAAGATATTATGTCTTGTTTTTTGGGGAAATAAATCAAAATTAAGTGAGTTGTTGCTTTAAAAAAAAAGCAAAATGATCTACCAATGGGGTCAGAAAAATAATCTTGTTCCTGTTTGAATTAAGATTATTTTTCTTTCCCATTTGACAGATCATTTTGCTTTTTTTTTTTAAGCAACAACTCACTTCATTTTGATTTATTTCCCCAGAAAACAAGACATAATATCTTATGGGCTTTTACTGTTCTAATCTAATGTAGGTCTGGTCTAGTAAATGCATCTTGATTTAATAATTTTGAGATATTTGGACTGGAAACAAGACAAAAACACTAAGAAAGAAAAGTGTATCACAGTAAGTATACCTACATAATACACGTTCCAGCTGTTATTGTTCCCAATTTATCAGTGCAAGTTCTTCTAAAAAAGAAAAGTGTTTGACATCAACTACACCGATTCACAGTCACACACGGCAGTAAACAATGTTCTGTTACTTGTCAACTTGTCAATGTTGGCTAGATCATGAAGTTTGCCCAAGACAACAAAAAAAGGGAGTTGGAGAGTTTGGAATATTTGAATGAGGACGTCAGTATTGAGCAAAAGCCAATGACCCACTTATTCATTCGTTTTAAGGCAAGCCTTACAAAATACCCACTCTCTCCAGAGAGGAGAGCAAATTAGCCATGATGGGACGAAAACCACAGGACAAACACTCTGTACTGGTGCATGTTGGGAAACATTAGGGCTAAACCCGAGAGAAGGGCGTCTCCTTCCACGAACACAACTCGACCGCCCCGGTTTAATAATGGAAAGAGAGAGAGAGAGAGAGAGAGAGAGAGAGAGAGAGAGAGAGATCCACAGAATCCAATTTATAAAAGCACAACAAGAAAATGACTTGACTTATTGGACTGAAACAACAGTAAAACAAAATAAACTTGAATGTTTTCTGGCCCTAAATAGAGACTACCCAAAAGCAGAACATTTGAGTGCAGTAAAAGACTGTAAATTAAGAAGAATGACGAGGTACAGACTCATGCTGCGTCCCAATTCCCCTACTTATACTACGCCCTAAAAGTATGTACTCTTTCTGTGAAGAAAAAGTACATACTTCTGATTGTGTAGCAAAAGAGTAGGCAAGCTTTGGGACACACTACTTCTTCATCTTTGACACACAGATCTGTCGCGTGCATCCTACCGTAAACTGCCCTGTCAATCATCTCGTCACAGTTAAAATCCTCCATTCAATCGAATTTAATTTCCTAGCGTTTCGGAGAGAAATGTTGTCGCACGTTCATCTGCCAGCCGTGGCTCTTTCATGCGGAGACTCTCCTCGTGTGTTTGCAGTTTGAATATAATGATGCATTTAAAAGTTAACGGCTAAACGTATCTTAACAAAAGTTCACAATGTTGCTGCAGGTGCAATATAATATAGACAACATTGCACTTGAGCGAATAAATTCACACAAAGTTATGTCAAAAAATAGTGAGTATCCTAGTAAACATAGTCAGTTATGTCTTAAGTGAATGTAAACAGTTGAGAAAGTAAATGCATGTGTAACAGAATCTCGGATCCATGCAGCTCTTAAAGTGACAGCAGCCTAATAAATGTGTATTAGTTAGTATATTATTATAAATGTATATTAGTTAGGCTAGTAGCTTTAGCTGTGGTAAACGCACTCTTACACCGAATTGATTCCTCTTTCTTGTTTCCTTGCCCTTTGAACGGACACATAAACACAAAACGATGTCTATATACCCGTCTCTGCAAGTGTTCTCTCGGTTCTGTCATGAGTGAACAGTTCAGGAAGAAACCGGATGTGTGTCAGTTTATTCGGTCTTAAAGTGACGGCAGACTAATATTCCTGCTGTTGTCTGTGTCATTAATGTTCAAGGTACAATATGCAGGATTTTTCGCCAGCAGGGGTCGCTAACCTCTTACAATAACAAAGGCGTATACTGATGATGAGGTATATTCCACATTAAGCTGAATTATGGATCTTGTCGTCAAGCTGATGGATCTTTTATGGATGAGTGAATACATTAATGTTTTTAACATGACTGTGGTATGAAGCAGGGCGCGATTGCTAGCGTATACCAGCGCCACACGCAACGCGAGTGCCGCGGATATAAAAGAATAAGGACATTTCATTCTACCGAACTATACGCAAGTGCTGGATTAATACTCACACAGGTCAGTTTATTAGACGAATCAAACTTGAGGTAACGCAGCGCTGTTTCACTCGCTCTAACAGTTACACTATCACACTAAACTGCATTTGAGTGTGTTGAATGTTGCTAGTTAGGTTGTGTGTTGGCTGTATGAGACTAAGTACGTTAAGCTAGATCAACATTAGAATAACATACAGATCATATTCTTACATTTCATCATGTTGAACTAAATAACATTGATTAAAATTGATAACATTTGTTTTATGTACATTTGCTCACCTGTCTAAAAGTACGTGCAACACTCGCGTCTCTGTCAAGTGGAAGTTAGTCGCGGATGTGGAGATCTCGGCATCTCGAAACATGTTGATCATCGTTTTAGTACTCTTTTTGTCTCAAAGTCTGCTTGCCATGATCCATAATGTTTGAACAAAACAACAACAGCGTCCTGCTAGGCATAACGTGGCCAGTTGTCAACGTGTGTCGCCATGGTTACTATGGCAGTACGAGGTCAAACCTGGCGGAAAACCGAGGCTAACGCGGATTTGACGTCATTGATTGGCGACCCCTCACCCCTGCTCACACGCCCCGTTTCCTTGGTTAAAATCGCAATTTTCTCACGATTTACAAATTGTTTGTAACATTTGGGATATTGTAAGTAATCAACTAAACAAAATATATAACATTGGCCTAGTGTTTTTGGATATTTTACTGCAAAAATCCTACATATTGTACCTTTAATAAAACGACAAAATACAGCTTTAACAAAGATAAAACTATAATAAATTTCTACAGTGAATGAATAGTGTTATTTTACATTTAGGCTTATTTATTCATTTCTGTGCCTGAATACTGTTAGACTTTGTAACTTTGCTATTAAGTATTAATCTCTGCTTGCACTTTGAGTATTTGTTCTTATTTTATTACTGACTGTTCGCTTATTTTTAATAATGTTTGAACTTTATCAGTTAGGCTAGTAGTTTTTGATGTAGTATCAAAGAACTTTCAAACGATCTTTAAGTAATAAATGAAAAGCAAAGTAACTCCCCCCCCCCCATATATATATATATACACACTTTTTTTTTCTTTTTTTGCTGATCAGAAAAATGATCCGATCCGTGGCTCAAAAATCGTAAATGATCCGACCGTGTATTGTACCGCTGGAGTCGTGTGTGTGTGTGTGTGTGTGTGTGTTCGGGCCCCTGAGGACGCTCTGGGCTCTGTCCCTGTTAATGCAGAGCCCGTGGCCTCGCCGGCGGCCCTGGAGCTCCAGCGCCCTGATCCTCACGTCTGATCTGATCCGCCTGTCCAAATGACCCTCCTCACACAGTCTGTGGGCTTTATCTGCTCATGTTCCTGTCTGCATCTCGTCAGCGCTCTGGAAAACCTCTTCACCGACAGCACTGCAAACGACACACACATGCACTCACACGCACGCGCACGCGCACACACACACGCACACACACACACGCGCACACACACACGCGCACACACACGCACGCACACACACGCACGCACACACACGCACGCACACACACGCACGCACACACACACACACACACACACGCACACGCACACACACGCACACACACAGATGCATCACACACACACAAACACACACGCACGTGCACACGCACACGCACACACATGCATCACACACGCACACACACACACACACACGCACGCACGTGCACACGCACACGCACACACACACACACACGACACACACACAAGCACACACACACGCACGCGCACACGCACACACACACCGTTCCCAGACACCAGCTCTCAGGCCTCGTCCACACTAACACTGTCATATTTTAATATGTTGATATTATGTTTCCATTTGAAAACGCATTGGTAACACTTTACAATAATATTCATTAGTTAACATAAACTAAGAATGAACAATAATTCTTGAACATTTATTAATCTTAGTTAATATTAAGTTCAACATTTACTAATACGTTATTAAAACATTAATGCACTGTGAACTAACATGAACAAACAATGAACAGCTGTATTTTATTAAATACCGTTCGCAAAGATTAATAAATACTGTAACTAATGTATCGCTCATTAGTTCATGTTAGTTATACATTAACTCATGTTAACTAATGAAGCTTAGTGTAAAGTGTTCCCAACGCATCTTTTCCTCTCGTTCTGTCCTTCTGTTCACACTGACACAGCGTTTTTATTAATGAAAACACTCTCCAAAGTGGATACATTTGTAAAGGCTGTATCGTGTTGTAGTGTGCACTGCCAAAACTGAGGACTTTAAAACCGGTGACGTAAGTTTAGTCATGTGACGCATATTATACCAATAGATATTGATGTTTATAGCGGTATTGTGCCGGTTATGTGCGCTTCACTTTCACACTGTTGCTTAAATATGTGACTCACACACTCTTCACATCACAAATAAATATACATCATAAATATAACTCGACCGAACATATAATGCTGAGTGAGCGCGACCCGGACCAGCAGTGAATGCGGAGATATTCTGATGAATAAAATTATCTGGCAGAAGAATTGTGCGATAACTTTATTATTTATTGTTCCGTCAGGATCGTCTCAGTGCGCTTTGTGAGGGTTTACGGTGGATTTAGCGTTTCAGTAAAACGCTAGTGTGCGTTTTTAATATTAATATTGTATCCGTATTAATGTAGACGTAGCCCGAGTCACTTCTGCTCGTCTTCAACTTCAACAAACAAAGTTAGTGAGATACGCTTCGTTTTTGTGTCTCGGTTCGGGACAGAAGTTGGAAGCGCGGCTCTCTGGATCAGCCAAGAAGCGCCACACAGAAAGATTTTCTTTTCTTCAGTGATCTAAACAGGGATTTGCTTAATTTGGCATCTATTGGATTTCCCCAGCAGAGATTTGCCTCGTTTATCATCGTGGAGGGGCTCATTTCATGCTGTTGGCTCTTCCACAAGCCTTCTGAAGCATTACAGTGCTGCGACAGAGAGGATCTGCCATCCTTCGGGAAAACACGGAAAATAATTCTTTGCTCCATTGAGAGGAGCAGTGCAATGTCCAACAAATCCTCATTCAATCCAAAGCTGCGTTTAAACTAGCACAAAAAATCACATCTTTTACTCAAATCTGAATTTGTTGCACACAATGTTGTAAACACAAAAATCCACACGAGATCCGATTTTTACGCATCCGATCTGAGCCACTTCCAAATGTGGTTTTAAATCAGAAACATATCCGATGTCTGGACTAATATATCAGTCTAAACACGCATATCCGATTCCACTTTCAATTCAAGCCAGCACAAGTCGAAAACACGCTGTAAACCCTAACGCTCAAAATAATGAATTGGTTTGAGTAGGTCAAACTTAAATTAAACTAATTAGTTCAGTCAAATTAACTGAGTATTTTGCACTTTTTTTTCTTTCAAGTTCACAGAATTGATATATTTAAGTAAACTGAACTGTTTCATTGTTTTGAGCTTTATATTTTAATTTAGACAAACTTAAGTTTAACTGAAACTGAAGAGATCAAACTTAAACTGTCGTAAATCTTGAATGCTTTAAAGCACTTTATTTGGCACCCCTTGTTTTGTGTTCAAATGTGTTCATTTCATTTTATTTCATTTTATTAGAGGATAACCCCTTGAGATGAAACATCTTGTTTTCGAGGGGGTCCTCGGGATAACACCAAAAACGTACACATACATACATACTAAAGCTCTTCCTCACAGCCATCCACCCCAGCCGGTCCCACCTCTGTCCAGAGCGTATTCACATAAACAGTTTAGTATGAGATTAAGATGATATTAAGATATTACAATATTACAGGAGAGAACCATTTTTGACGAAGCCACCAAAACAAGCAAATATATAACCTACAAATACAAAGTTCTTATTATATTTACAAAAATGGGGATGTTGGGAATGGAGAACGTTGGTCTAGATCACAGACTGGAACTGTGACCATGAGGTAATGTAAACCTGGCTATTGTATCGTTCTCAATGTTTCAAAAATAAAGACTTTAAGAATTAAAAAAATAAAAATAAACCACTTTAGATGGAAATTTAATTTTCAGGTCTATGCTAGAAAAGTGAATGCATTAATTATAAACACAGCGTAAATATAATTTAGTATAAAAAATCCCCCCAACAAATACAAAATATTATCAAACTAAAATATAGTACATTCATTTCATTGACAAGAAAAATAAATTCAATAATTTTTGACCGACAGAAGAGCACCAGAGGGTTAAAAGAGGTTTGATGACGGTGAGTAAATGATGACAGGCTTTCATCCAATCAATTCCCAAAGGATAAAATCAGTTCCCGCCCTGCATTGTTCGAGTCAAATCTTGAGTTTCACATGATAATAGCCCACGGTTTGAAAGCAGAAAGGGTTGCGGAAGCGGTTTCATGTTGACTTAAAGAACCATATCAAACCTGAACACGAAGCCACAGAAGCCCTGAAACGACCACAGCCGGAAACGTCTGGTCAACTCAGAGCGTCTTTATAAAGACATCTCTCTCCCGGTAACAAGTTTAGCCCCTAAAAAGCTCAGCTGCTCTAATTTTGAAGAGCGTTCTTAACCTCACTTAACTTTACCCACGCCACAAGAGAGTCCCCCTCCAGTTCCTTGAAAACGGATGACATACATACAGGGTTTCATCCATCAAGAGCAGATGAAATATGAGGTGTTAAGGAGCGGACCATGTCCTGGGGCGCTTCATAAATCCATATATCCTTCCTGCTCGGAGAACAGTGACAATGACCCAAAAACAGGCTCATGGAACAAGTGCAGGAAGAAAAGCATTCAGGAGAACTGATACCGCCGTCAAAACGTGCAAAAATCCAGCTAACACACATATCTTCTCAGACATTTACACACAGTCAAACCAACATTTATTCAGAGACACCTTCAACATTTCTCGCAGTTTATTCGCTATAGTTTAGAAAATGGTGATAAAATATGCCAAGAACTTGATATTTGACTGGTTTTGTCCGTCCTTCTGTTAGACTCTCACACATGAATTATGTTGAATATCTGTCAGCTGTTAAATTTAACTACACAATTAGATAATACCAGTTTAGCTCAACCAGTTACCAAGCAATGCTTCATGTTGTTCAGTCTGTGGTGTAAAAAGGTGCATTAGTTATTAAAGAAAAAACACTTAAAACATGATCAGCTCAAAGTGTTGAATTTATATAAATTTTACTGGTAGTCACTGTATGAATCATTTTTGGGGCACAGTTTACTTTATTTTGCTCTCCTCACTTACATAAATGAACTATAGTGTCCTGCACACACTAGTAAAATAATATCAAATATTATATTTGTTGTCTAAATAATTTTTGGCTTGACTGTATATAAAAACATAACTTCTGAAGGTTCAGGTAACAAACGTTTTTTCTTGGTTATACGAATGTTGAGGGAACATTCCATTTAGCAAACATCATTGTTACTTTTGAACATTCCGAAACAAGTTGCAACATTTAAAAACGTTAGACGAACTAAAACGCTTCATGGAAAATGTATTATAATGTTTTTGTGCTAAAGTTTTATTAAAGACAAGGCAAGGCAAGTGTATTTATTTCATACACTATAGTAACTCAAAGTGCTTTACACAAAATAATCACAAAATAAAAGCAAGGAGAATTAAAAGAGTAAAATCAATAAACTTCTCATCTGGCAAAACCGTGTATCAGACCTGATAACTTTGAAGGAACGTTCTTTTAATGTTGAAGAACGCTAGTTTATAACTTTGAGAGAACGTTCCCTGTCAGCTCAAACCAACATTACATTAAAGATAGTGATATAGAAGTAAAGCAGCGATTGTTTCTCCACATTAACGCCTCTGGTGCTCCAAACTTTTTATTTTTATCTCCTGCCGTCTGATTCTTACTCTGCATGGGCTCGAAAAAATTAATAATGTCCAATTAAGCATTTACACGGATTTGCCTTTCAGCTGTTATTGGGCTGATTTTAATATCATATTCCCTTTGCCTTCTTCTCTAAAGCCCCTGGAGTCGCTGTAAGCACCCAATTCAAGGTTAAAAAAACGTCCCAGCGCTGTGAGCATTACTCCAAACGGAGCTTCAATGAGAAATCCTAATTCTGCAGTTTTATTTCGGTTCAATATTAATTTTACAAATTACATAGATATTTTGCATAATGTTTATTAATGATCTGGCTCCCTTTGGTGAACGTCTTTCCGGCGCGCTGCTCCACAGTGAATGCTTGCATCAGCAGCATCTGTGCTTCAGATCAACACACTACAACTCTATTCCACACACCAATCCTGCAAAGCAGAATTAAAACCATGCTTCTGTTTTATCATCATTACAATCCACTAGTTTACTCAGCATCCGCAACAGTGGCTTATTAACATCAAGCTTGAAATTACAATTTACCCTATCTATTTTCCTAATGCATCAAAAAAGCCTTTGCATTAATAGATTTTTCCTTTTTTTTAAATGTTTTTACCTTGTGATGTCATAACAGGACTCTCCAATCATTTATTCTGCTTAAACCCCACCCTGCAAGCTTAGCCCCGCCTACATGTTTGAGAGCCACGCCCACATATCAACATCCAATCAACAACGATGCACAGAACTAAGTCCCGCCCTACATTTTTCTTTTTTTTAATGTACGTCTCAATGCAGAAAATCATGTCGGTGCTTCCATTTCATCACAACTTACAACAATTTACATTTAAATATTTGGCAGACATTATTATTCAAAGCAACTTAAAAGTCCCCCTGTGGTGAAAATCTAGCTTTTAATGTTGTTTATATGTCTATGTGGTGTTTTTAATATGCTTTAAGACACACCATGTGTCAAAGAGTGGATCTCTGAGTGAATGAGTAAGTTGAGGCGGGGCTCATTTGCATATTCATAGCACAGCGAATACTAAATTGGGCAAGGGTGTCAAGTTACATTCAAATTATACGAAGGCATGAATAATATTTTTTTAAGGAGTAAACATTTAAATATCTCATTTTGGTGATTAAAGATGAGTTTTAAGGAATAAAAGTATTGACTACAGGTCAAGTATTTTTTGCGGCTGGGTATTGTTAAAAAATGTTCTATATCAATACCGATACTGATACTTTGACTTTGAGACCGGTTTCAGAACAATATTGTTTTTAATTGCACATATTGCTTTGTGAGGTTGGACTGTATATATTCAAACAAAGTTACATATAATCCAACCTTAGATCTTTACAATAGTACAATTAATCTGATGATATCCACAAACCGAACTGATGAAGAGTAAGCGGCCTGATTGTAGATAAGCATTACAGCACATTCCTCTAATGCATGAATAACTAAATCACAAAAATAAAATCATTGCATTAATCTGGATATAAAAACGACACATACTGAATGATCAAAAAAACAATGGACTGCACTGATAGCATCTTTACTTCACAATGCAAATTTAAGACAACATGCACTAAACCATTGGCTACGGTTTAAAAATAGCCGTTTGGTTCCTGTATTCATCTAAAGTTGTAGTGGAAACTAATTACAGATGCACAATGTGAAGGCTGTGAGCTGAACACACACACACCGGTTTCCTTGTGTTTCACTGAGACGGCATTCATGCAGCGGCACGGGAGTCGAAACAAGATGTGCCATTATTAAAATGGAAAAGGCCTCCATTTTGGCTCAAGCTGCTCTGGCATTTCCTGCGTTCCCGGTTCAATGTCAACACTCACTGATTGGATTATTAATGCAATTAAATCTGCACTCGTACACTGGACTCCAGTTTGAAGCGCCTGTTGTTGTTCCTGTCGAAATAAGAGGAAGAAAAATAAAACAGCCAGCTGGAGCTAGACAAGCGCTTGTGATAGAAACAGCACAAGTTTTACTTTCTACTTAAGATTATGTGAACTATAATAGCAGATCTGCCTCTTCTGTACTCTTTACGCTCTTTTTACGCTTTTTACGCTCTTTACGCTCTTTTTACGCTCTTTACGCTCTTTTCAAGCTCTTTACGCTCTTTTTACGCTCTTTTTACGCTCTTTTTACGCTCTTTACTCTCTTTACGCTCTTTTTACGCTCTTTACGCTCTTTTCACTCTTTTCACGCTCTTTACTCTCTTTACGCTCTTTTCACGCTCTTTACTCTCTTTACGCTCTTTACGCTCTTTTCACGCTCTTTTTATGCTCTTTACGCTCTTTTCACGCTCTTTACTCTCTTTACGCTCTTTTTACGCTCTTTACGCTCTTTTCACGCTCTTTACTCTCTTTACGCTCTTTTCATGCTCTTTTTATGCTCTTTACGCTCTTTACTCTCTTTACGCTCTTTTCACGCTCTTTTTATGCTCTTTACGCTCTTTTCACGCTCTTTACTCTCTTTACGCTCTTTTTACGCTCTTTTTACGCTCTTTACTCTCTTTACGCTCTTTTCACGCTCTTTTTACGCTCTTTTCACGCTCTTTTTACACTCTTTTCACGCTCTTTTTACGCTCTTTTCACGCTCTTTTTACACTTTACGCTCTTTACACTCTTTTTACGCTCTTTACGCTCTTTTCACGCTCTTTTTACGCTCTTTTCACGCTCTTTTCATGCTCTTTTTACGCTCTTTTCACGCTCTTTTCACGCTTTTCATGCTCTTTTTACGCTCTTTTCACGCTCTTTCCATGGTCTTTTTACGCTTTTTACGCTCTTTACGCTCTTTTCACGCTCTTTTCACGCTCTTTTCACGCTCTTTACTCTCTTTACGCTCTTTTTACGCTCTTTGCACGCTCTTTTCACGCTCTTTACTCTCTTTACGCTCTTTACGCTCTTTTCACGCTCTTTTCAGGCTCTTTTCACGCTCTTCACGCGCTCTTTAAAACGTTCAGCGTTGTACAAGACGCGCTTTACCAAAACAGCAAGATGACGGACAGCAGCTACACTCCGTTCAAGCCTGCACCGCCAACCAGGGACGTCGTCAGGCCTATATTAGGGGGGCTGAAGCTACCCCAAAATGTTCCTAAGCCCCCTTAAATGATAATAAGAAAAACAATAAGTCTCCGGGAGACTGCCGCATATTGATAGCGGCTCCCTGATGTCCGCAAATTAGTTTAAATCTCCCGAAATCTAAAGCTGGCGAGCTCCAAACCGCATAGCACGCGCACGACAGAGAGGAAGAGAGCGAGAGTCCTTGTGTGTGTGTGCGAATGTGCGTGCGTGTGCCTCACGAAGCACATTTTTTTTATGAGTATGCACATTTTGTGATTCTGTTTACATTTCTTTTATAACTTTAATGTATAGGAAGAAAGAAATATACTTTCTATTACAGTAACATGCACTTTAGAGGTGTGTTAATAAAGCACCTGTTTGTTACAGTTGTGGTTCGTATTCAACACATGTACAATATTGTACAGTTTGTTCTGCTAAATAAACCATGACAGGAAACATGCTGGGGTCAATTTGTTCTGAAACATTGGTAATACTGCACACATTATTTAAAAATATACTC
>NW_027508752.1:35000-47500 GCF_051911475.1 Siphateles boraxobius | reverse complement strand
CTCGCAAACGCCTCCGCGCGCTCCTCTCGTGCTCCTCCGCGACACACCGAGATTATTCCCGTCCGTCTGAGCCGTTACACTCCCGTCCGCTTGTTTGCACTAGTTTAACCGAGTCCGTTCGCCGTTACCGAGTTTAGGAGCGCCGCCGGAGGAGCGTGACGTCACTGCAACGCAAGCGCGCTCGCTCTCTCTCTCTCTCTCTCTCTCTCTCTCTCTCTCTCTCTCTCTCTCTCTCTCTCTCTCTCTCTCTCTTCAGATTCAAATAGCTTTATTGACATGGTGAAACAAATATTTACATTGCCAAAGCATTAATAACACTATAGCCTACAATAAAAAATTAATTAATAGTAATACAATTATAAAAATGAATAAAAATAAAACATTTACATGAAAATAAACATAGCAATAAAAATGTTTAATCTTCTAATATTTATAACAGTGTCTCTAGGAATATAGGCGGTAGCTCTGGATTTTTTCTTAAATCCAGTTGCGTAGTTTAGTTCAAGCAATGCGCGTGCACATCATCATCAGAGCTGGATAATATTCCCAAAAGTCACACACGGAACTGGGTGTGTGTGCGCGCGTGTGTGTGTGTGTGTGTGTGAAACACAAGGAAACTTTAAAGCAGGGTTTTCAGTCTGGGGTCCGCAAGGGAGTGCTAGAGCGCCCGACAAAAAAACGATTAAAGAGAAAAGGTATAAAAAAGAAAGAATAATAATATAAATAAAAAATAAATTTGATTGGTATAAATAAACTATTTAGATTAAGATAAATAAATACTGTGCTAGAATAGCACATTCATTTAAGTAATATTCTGTAATATTTAAAATGTACAAACCAATACTTTCCAAAATGCTATTATAGATGTATTTATATAATTTATCATAGTATACATTTGGTCTTTATACACAAAACTTTATATAAGATTTTTAACATTTAGGTTGTTCTTTATTTATTCCTTGAAATAGGTTGACTGCTCTGGGAAAAATAATTCATTCCTTTCTGTATTGTTTATGGGTTTTTAATCAACAATAATAATTAACAAGTCTTTATTGAGGCATTGGCCATCACATTTTGATTAGAGTAAACATTTCTCAGTTTATTTAAATCCATTTTAATATGACTGCTTATTTAATAGAGGGTGCATGTTGTCACAGAATGAAACTGCTGCTTTCTGACACTGAATGTTTTTACAGAATGAAATACTGTTTAAAGTAAAGCATAAAAAAATGCATCTTCTACAAAGTGTTTGTATTTAAAATCGCTGTATTATTCATGGCACGCATCACTTTGTAAAGAAACACACGCACCTATTAGACTGATCACGTAACACGCATGACGTCACTGTTTTTCTAGTTTACATGTAGACGACAACGGTCTCGTTTTCAAAACGGTATCGTTACCGCTTTCGTGTAAATGAACAGCCAGCAATCTTCTGTAAGTTTAGATTATTTAAATTTTTGCTTGATTTTTTGTCTTTTGCAAGTGTTTTGCTTATACACACACGACCATAACAGACAAAAGTTATCATTTATTAATGGCATAAAGTAACAGCATATAAAACATGTGACAACATGCCCCGTATCCTGACATTTATGGAGATCACAGCGTTCGACTGTAAATGTAAATCTATATCAGTGTGGATTTACTGTCTTCACTTGTCATTGATATGTTTGTTTGGAAGACAGAATTCCCCGTAGGTTTTCCTATTGAAATAGGCAGTTTATACGACTGGACGTTTGACCCGAAACCTTATACGCCCCGTGGGACGACTTGCCCCGGGCTCTTGTTTGTAGTCTCAGCTGACATGTTTGTTGTGTGTGAATCAATAACAATTAAAGAGGCAAGTATTCCCAGAGTGTCCTCATATAACACGGATCAGTCTCAACACATTCATCCTGGAAAACGAGGCAGTTCCCAACATCCGGTCTTCCCGTGACCCCGTGACCCCAAAGTCTTGTGTCGACAGGTTTAATCGTATGCGACTGTCCTAACTCTCGCCTGTTTATGTATCAGTATATGTATATATACTTCATAACCAGCACAGATCTTGCTGAGTTGCTTTTGCATCTGCTGACCACAACAGTCTCATTTATGAAGCTAAAGCACTTTCTGAAATCTCTCTGGATAAGCATGTGTGCCGGACGCCGTGAACATACATGTGCAGTTCTCAGAGCTGGTCATCTCATTATTTGTGGAGTTCAGAGAAGACAAATTCACAGAAAATCAGACAGATGTTCATCGTTTCTGCTGCATTTATTCTCAGCCTTCAGAAGATCCTGATGACCAGCGGATTTGCCGAATCTGCATTTTACAGTAACTCAAAGCCTACTGTATCATATTTGACACATGAATTTCTGAGACTTTTTAAAGTGAAAACATAATCTGATGAACCTGTCGAACACAATCTTCTCCAGTTCTTCTGTGTCTGATTGATAATTTAGACTCTTTTATCCAGTAAAAGTCTTATAGTATAATTGTACAAACGTCCTCCTTCAGCTGGAGCTTCTCTTGTCTTTCTGTGTCAAATCCACAATGATTTTATCAAGTAAACGTAATAATAACTTTGATATTGTTAGATATATTTCAACTGGACTGAAGCAACTGAGGTTTACTTGATTATCATCATACATTTTTCATAATAAAAATCATGAGTATCAAATATGATCATCAGGCCTTTGAGGAAGGTTTATTTGTTCATCTCAATTATTATTGTATTGCATTACATTATTTGTTTTAAAACTACAGAGCTTTGATCATAAAACTAAGCATCTAAATATCATATCACTAAGACATATTATTGACAGATATTGATATGTAAATGCATTTTATGCAAGTATCTGTGACACTGTTATAAAGATCTCATTACTTTACATTACAAGCATCAGACTTTCATATAAATATCAGCATCTGCACCAAACTGCATATTTTTGCTCAGTTTAGGCGTTTTTTTCTTCCATATTCTGACTATATCAGACTACGGAACCGGGAACCGGAACCTGATAACACTTCCTATAACACCTGATGTACTCGCTACATCATAAAAAGAATGGCATCTATGCTAATTTTAATCTTTCTGTTTATTCCGGAGTTTTACTGTAATCTGCCGGACTACAGTAAAACTACAGTCCCTGCCCCTAGACACGACCAAAACGCATGATGTAGTCAGCCGGATCCGGGCTGTATCCAGATCAGATGGTGGACCTGCGCCTAGACACGACCACAACTCATGATGTAGTCAGCCGGATCCGGGCCGTATAATCAGATCAGATGGTGGACCTGGGCCTAGACACGGCCACAACGCATGATGTAGTCAGCCTGATCCGGGCTGTATCCAGATCAGATGGAGGACCTGTGCCTAGACACGACCACAACTCATGATGTAGTCAGCCGGAACCGGGCCGTATCCAGATCAGATGGTGGACCTGCGTCCGATCTTCAACCAGATGAACTGCATAATATAATGTTCCGATCCAATCTGACTTCTGACCTGTAATGCTGTCTGAATCATAATCATACACTGTTCGTTCGTTGGCCAGAGGAGAACTGAGCGACTGAGCCTGGGTTCTCACAAGGTTTATTTCTCCATTCTGTCACTGATGGAGTTCTGGTTCCTTGCCACTGTCGCCCTATTCGCCTTTCTTCGCCTTTGTTGCCATTGGCTTTTGGCTTGCTTAGTTGGGGACATTTAATTTTATATTTAACAATATTATTACAACATTATTTTCCTGTTATCTCTGTAAAGCTGCTTTGAAACAATCTGCATTGTAAAAAGCGCTATATAAATAAAGGTGACTTGACTTATATGAGCCATTAAAAACTTAATGCATCAAATATGATACTAAAAAATATATATATTTTTAAAAATATTTTGTCTAAAGTTCCAATAAAAGTAAACTAATTCTGACTATGTGAGGCTTTACAGGGTCACATTAATTGTATATGTTTGAGTCCTGAGGAACTGAGGCTGAACTGTAAGGCAGAAATGAACACTGCGACACTATAATGTTTTAAAGCAGGACTGATGTGGTGAGAACGAGAGTAATGTCTCTATATTTAGTGAAGGGCGAGTGGAACAAGAAGCTCTCGGTCGCCGTAAACATGTAGTTTCATTCACATCGAGATGAACCAAACACACAGGAGTCTGAAAGCTTCCAGCTGTATGTGGTCTCGGCACAATTCAGGAACGTTTTCTGTTAAACAAGGTTATTAAATCTGAAGCTAACAGAGTGCCCGTGTAGAACGCAACACAGTAATTGAATTTCGTTGGTATTTTGTATGTCAAAGACCTCAGAAACTCAACATCTGCCCTCCTTTGTTGGCATTTATGAGGAAGAGCATGTTCTGATCAAACACATCCAAAAAGCAAATGTTTGTAAAGGCAGTTTCCCGTAGATTAGATTAGCACGCTGAACAGGAACCAGCAGATATATCATGGCATTTGATAGATAACTTCTTACAGCGTTTCCTTAACAAGGTCATGATGACACAAAGTCACCAAACAAACTTAAACAAACTCTACATAATCGACTCGAGTGAACTGGCCGTCTCTGGGATTCAAGACACGTTGACATTCTCCAGTGTGATTATTCACTCGACGGGAGAAACTGTCACTTCCTGGGAAATATATGTTCATTACATATATATATACACACACTCTTATAAGAAAAGGTTCTATATAAGAAGAAAAATTCTAAAGTCCCCCTTTAGTCAGTAATTTTATTACTTAAAACTCATCTTTGATCACCAAAATGACATATTTAAACGTGTTTTTCCTTGAAAAAAAACGTCAGGTCTTATAATGTTTTGAATGTAACTCGACACCCTTGCCTTATTTAGTATTCGCAGTTCTGTGAATATGCAAATGACCCCACATGCAAATGAATCACTCACTCAGAGATCCACTGGTTGACAATCACATGTTGATCTGATTGGTTAGAAGGTAGTTTGTGACGTCAGAAACACCAGCGATTTCAAAGCGTGTCTTTGGTTCACTGCAGTTTTAAGGAGAAAATACTCAGCAATGCTGTCGACTTATGAATTTACACATGGTTTGACTTAAAGCATATTAAAAACACATAAACAACATTAAAAGCTGGATTTTCACCACAAGTGAACTTTAAATGATTGCATGTACTTCGATGTTTAATTTTTAATAAAAAAAGAATGAAAACTAACTTAATTAATTTATATATATATGAAAAAGAAAGAAAAACAGGACAAAAATTCACACTCCATGCTTTTCCAATTTTTTTAAGCTACGTGTGTCAGTTTGCCAGATGTGTTTGATTTGCAACATGCTCTTTGAAATGTATTTTATGGCATCTGCAGTTGATTATTGTCCGTATATATGGAGCAGAAGTTGCTCAAGGCTGTTGTGCACTTCAACATTTACATCTTTTACATATATTCATGCATAAAACCAATGGCTATAAAGGACATCCATTCACTGCACTAATCTCCTTTTGCCATTCAAAAAGCATTTTTCCTTTCAAAATGATATGAATTTCCATACAGTGCGTTTGTCCAGAGTCCATTCAGCGAAGGATTGGGTTCAGAAACGTAGATGTTTTGATCGAAAACACAGATATTCAATTAAGATTTCCTTTCTTTCCTCCACATCATTGGAAGTTCAACTTGTTTCTGCTTTAGAAACCCAAGATTTTATATTGATTTCAATCATGTCACTCATGAGTACAAAGGACAATCAGAGAAAGGGCTCATGGGAAATCAATGTCTGCCATTTATTAAGCTTTTCTACATGCACTCATAGAGAAGAACTGGCTCATGGTCGCAGTTCTCTTCATCTAAAATGCTTTCTGATTGAACTGGCAAATGTCATGCGAGTAAAATGCATAAAAGCATAATGTTTCAATTTTGCAAAAGCTTTACAATCATTGTTCTGTGGTTTAATTCATGCTTTTTATGAATTGATTGCAGCTTGTGCTCATCATGATAACAATGTAAAGATAATTTTTAACAGTTCAACACACTGAGAACCAGTTGTCTCACAATCCTTTCTGTTCGTACTAAATTATTGAGTTGAATATTGTTGAGTCTCTGTCTTTAGATGTGATTATTAAATTAAATATTGTTGAGTCTCTGTCTTTACATGTGATTATTAAATTGAATATTGTTGAGTCTGTCTTTAGATATGATTATTGAGTTGAATATTGTTGAGTCTCTGTCTTTAGATGTGATTATTGAGTTGAATATTGTTGAGTCTCTGTCTTTAGATGTGATTATTGAGTTTGAATATTGTTGAGTCTCTGTCTTTAGATGTGATTATTGAGTTGAATATTGTTGAGTCTCTGTCTTTAGATGTGATTATTGAGTTGAATATTGTTGAGTCTGTCTTTAGATGTGATTATTGAGTTGGATATTGTTGAGTCTCTGTCTTTAGATGTGATTATTGAGTTGAATATTGTTGAGTATCTGTCTTTAGATGTGATTATTGAGTTGAATATTGTTGAGTCTCTGTCTTTAGATGTGATTATTGAGTTGAATATTGTTGAGTCTGTCTTTAGATGTGATTATTAAATTGAATATTGTTGAGTCTCTGTCTTTAGATGTGATTATTGAGTTGAATATTGTTGAGTATCTGTCTTTAGATGTGATTATTGAGTTGAATATTGTTGAGTCTGTCTTTAGATGTGATTATTAAATTGAATATTGTTGAGTCTGTCTTTAGATGTGATTATTGAGTTGAATATTGTTGAGTCTGTCTTTAGATGTGATTATTGAGTTGAATATTGTTGAGTCTGTCTTTAGATGTGATTATTGAGTTGAATATTGTTGAGTCTGTCTTTAGATGTGATTATTGAGTTGAATATTGTTGAGTCTGTCTTTAGATGTGATTATTGAGTTGAATATTGTTGAGTCTGTCTTTAGATGTGATTATTAAATTGAATATTGTTGAGTATCTGTCTTTAGATGTGATTATTGAGTTGAATATTGTTGAGTCTGTCTTTAGATGTGATTATTGAGTTGAATATTGTTGAGTCTCTCTTTAGATGTGATTATTGAGTTGAATATTGTTGAGTATCTGTCTTTAGATGTGATTATTGAGTTGAATATTGTTGAGTCTGTCTTTAGATGTGATTATTGAGTTGAATATTGTTGAGTCTGTCTTTAGATATGATTATTGAGTTGAATATTGTTGAGTCTGTCTTTAGATGTGATTATTGAGTTGAATATTGTTGAGTCTGTCTTTAGATATGATTATTGAGTTGAATATTGTTGAGTATCTGTCTTTAGATGTGATTATTGAGTTGAATATTGTTGAGTATCTGTCTTTAGATGTGATTATTGAGTTGAATATTGTTGAGTATCTGTCTTTAGATGTGATTATTGAGTTGAATATTGTTGAGTCTGTCTTTAGATGTGATTATTGAGTTGAATATTGTTGAGTCTGTCTTTAGATGTGATTATTGAGTTGAATATTGTTGAGTCTCTGTCTTTAGATGTGATTATTGAGTTGAATATTGTTGAGTCTGTCTTTAGATGTGATTATTGAGTTGGATATTGTTGAGTCTCTGTCTTTGGATGTGATTATTGAGTTGAATATTGTTGAGTCTGTCTTTAGAAATGATTATTGAGTTGAATATTGTTGAGTATCTGTCTTTGGATGTGATTATTGAGTTGAATATAGTTGAGTCTGTCTTTAGATGTGATTATTGAGTTGAATATTGTTGAGTATCTGTCTTTGGATGTGATTATTGAGTTGAATATTGTTGAGTCTGTCTTTAGATATGATTATTGAGTTGAATATTGTTGAGTCTGTCTTTAGATGTGATTATTGAGTTGAATATTGTTGAGTATCTGTCTTTAGATGTGATTATTGAGTTGAATATTGTTGAGTCTGTCTTTAGATATGATTATTGAGTTGAATATTGTTGAGTATCTGTCTTTGGATGTGATTATTGAGTTGAATATTGTTGAGTCTGTCTTGAGAAATGATTATTGAGTTGAATATTGTTGAGTATCTGTCTTTAGATGTGATTATTGAGTTGAATATTGTTGAGTCTGTCTTTAGATGTGATTATTGAGTTGAATATTGTTGAGTCTGTCTTTAGATGTGATTATTGAGTTGAATATTGTTGAGTATCTGTCTTTAGGTGTGATTATTGAGTTGAATATTGTTGAGTCTCTGTCTTTAGATGTGATTATTGAGTTGAATATTGTTGAGTCTCTGTCTTTAGATGTGATTATTGAGTTGAATATTGTTGAGTCTGTCTTTAGATGTGATTATTGAGTTGAATATTGTTGAGTATCTGTCTTTAGATGTGATTATTGAGTTGAATATTGTTGAGTCTGTCTTTAGATGTGATTATTGAGTTGAATATTGTTGAGTCTGTCTTTAGATGTGATTATTGAGTTGAATATTGTTGAGTATCTGTCTTTAGATGTGATTATTGAGTTGAATATTGTTGAGTCTGTCTTTAGATATGATTATTGAGTTGAATATTGTTGAGTATCTGTCTTTAGATGTGATTATTGAGTTGAATATTGTTGAGTCTGTCTTTAGATATGATTATTGAGTTGAATATTGTTGAGTATCTGTCTTTAGATGTGATTATTGAGTTGAATATTGTTGAGTCTGTCTTTAGATATGATTATTGAGTTGAATATTGTTGAGTCTGTCTTTAGATGTGATTATTGAGTTGAATATAGTTGAGTCTGTCTTTAGATGTGATTATTGAGTTGAATATTGTTGAGTCTCTGTCTTTACATGTGATTATTGAGTTGAATATTGTTGAGTATCTGTCTTTAGATGTGATTATTGAGTTGAATATTGTTGAGTATCTGTCTTTAGATGTGATTATTGAGTTGAATATTGTTGAGTCTGTCTTTAGATGTGATTATTGAGTTGAATATTGTTGAGTCTGTCTTTAGATGTGATTATTGAGTTGAATATTGTTGAGTCTGTCTTTAGATGTGATTATTGAGTTGAATATTGTTGAGTCTGTCTTTAGATGTGATTATTGAGTTGAATATAGTTGAGTCTGTCTTTAGATGTGATTATTGAGTTGAATATTGTTGAGTCTCTGTCTTTAGATGTGATTATTGAGTTGAATATTGTTGAGTCTGTCTTTAGATGTGATTATTGAGTTGAATATTGTTGAGTCTGTCTTTAGATGTGATTATTGAGTTGAATATTGTTGAGTCTGTCTTTAGATGTGATTATTGAGTTGAATATTGTTGAGTCTGTCTTTAGATGTGATTATTGAGTTGAATATTGTTGAGTATCTGTCTTTAGATGTGATTATTGAGTTGAATATTGTTGAGTCTGTCTTTAGATGTGATTATTGAGTTGAATATTGTTGAGTCTGTCTTTAGATGTGATTATTGAGTTGAATATTGTTGAGTCTCTGTCTTTAGATGTGATTATTGAGTTGAATATTGTTGAGTCTGTCTTTAGATGTGATTATTGAGTTGAATATTGTTGAGTATCTGTCTTTAGATGTGATTATTGAGTTGAATATTGTTGAGTCTGTCTTTAGATATGATTATTGAGTTGAATATTGTTGAGTCTGTCTTTAGATATGATTATTGAGTTGAATATTGTTGAGTCTCTGTCTTTAGATGTGATTATTGAGTTGAATATTGTTGAGTCTGTCTTTAGATGTGATTATTGAGTTGAATATTGTTGAGTCTGTCTTTAGATGTGATTATTGAGTTAAATATTGTTGAGTATCTGTCTTTACATGTGATTATTGAGTTGAATATTGTTGAGTCTGTCTTTAGATGTGATTATTGAGTTGAATATTGTTGAGTCTGTCTTTAGATGTGATTGTTGAGTTGAATATTGTTGAGTCTGTCTTTAGATGTGATTATTGAGTTGAATATTGTTGAGTCTCTGTCTTTAGATGTGATTATTGAGTTGAATATTGTTGAGTCTATGTCTTTAGATATGATTATTGAGTTGAATATTGTTGAGTCTGTCTTTAGATGTGATTGTTGAGTTGAATATTGTTGAGTCTGTCTTTAGATGTGATTATTGAGTTGAATATTGTTGAGTCTGTCTTTAGATGTGATTATTGAGTTGAATATTGTTGAGTATCTGTCTTTAGATGTGATTATTGAGTTGAATATTGTTGAGTCTCTGTCTTTAGATGTGATTATTGAGTTGAATATTGTTGAGTCTGTCTTTAGATGTGATTGTTGAGTTGAATATTGTTGAGTCTGTCTTTAGATGTGATTATTGAGTTGAATATTGTTGAGTCTGTCTTTAGATGTGATTATTGAGTTGAATATTGTTGAGTATCTGTCTTTAGATGTGATTATTGAGTTGAATATTGTTGAGTCTGTCTTTAGATGTGATTATTGAGTTGAATATTGTTGAGTCTGTCTTTAGATGTGATTATTGAGTTGAATATTGTTGAGTCACTGTCTTTAGATGTGATTATTGAGTTGAATATAGTTGAGTCTGTCTTTAGATGTGATTATTGAGTTGAATATTGTTGAGTATCTGTCTTTAGATGTGATTATTGAGTTGAATATTGAGTCTGTCTTTAGATATGATTATTGAGTTGAATATTGTTGAGTATCTGTCTTTAGATGTGATTATTAAATTGAATATTGTTGAGTCTCTGTCTTTAGATGTGATTATTGAGTTGAATATTGTTGAGTCTCTGTCTTTAGATGTGATTATTGAGTTGAATATTGTTGAGTCTGTCTTTAGATGTGATTATTGAGTTGAATATTGTTGAGTATCTGTCTTTAGATGTGATTATTGAGTTGAATATTGTTGAGTATCTGTCTTTAGATGTGATTATTGAGTTGAAAATTGTTGAGTCTCTGTCTTTAGATGTGATTATTGAGTTGAATATTGTTGAGTATCTGTCTTTAGATGTGATTATTGAGTTGAATATTGTTGAGTCTCTGTCTTTAGATGTGATTATTGAGTTGAATATTGTTGAGTCTCTGTCTTTAGATGTGATTATTGAGTTGAATATTGTTGAGTATCTGTCTTTAGATGTGATTATTGAGTTGAATATTGTTGAGTCTCTGTCTTTAGATGTGATTATTGAGTTGAATATTGTTGAGTCTGTCTTTAGATGTGATTATTGAGTTGAATATAGTTGAGTCTGTCTTTAGATGTGATTATTGAGTTGAATATTGTTGAGTCTCTGTCTTTAGATGTGATTATTGAGTTGAATATTGTTGAGTATCTGTCTTTAGATGTGATTATTGAGTTGAATATTGTTGAGTCTCTGTCTTTAGATGTTATTATTGAGTTGAATATTGTTGAGTCTCTGTCTTTAGATGTGTTTCCCACAATCAGAATCAGTCACTAGAGGGCAGGATCAGCAGCTTCAGTTCGGGATCATTCTGATCTCAACCCTAGTACACTTTAGTCTTAACTAATGAACAGACATACGCATTTAACATGCACATGCATTTAAAATAGAACAGAAATGTTGGTGACATCATCATGCACTAATGAAGGTTATTGTTCAATCAACAACAAACACAAGCTCTGCAATATCTCATGCTCTTAATAAATCATCACGGGAAAGAAAGGTTTATGAAGGTAAATTTAAGACTTCTTAGAGTCCTTTTTAAGACCAAGTAAAGAAAATGTAAGGCCAAAATGTTCTCTAAATGTAAATGTCTAAGGAGAAACAAAATTTTTTTTAGCAACACAGTTTTATTAGCAACACTTCCGAGTTTTAAAACTTCCAATAGATATCAATTACTTGTTCATTCATTTTACAGAGAACAGCTTGAATCCCAAACAATGGAATATGGAAATAACCTTTACATATCTTCTGAGAACTCGGCAGAAAATGTGATTTTTTTATTCACAATCTTACAGTTTGTTTTCCAGTGCAAATGTCTACAGATTCTTAAATCAAGATGCATTTACTGGAGAAACAAAATAACATAAGATATGAAGTCTTGTTTTCAGTGAAATTGAAAGTGAGTTTGTGATTAAAACAAGAACAAATATCTTCCAATTGGGAAAAATCTACTTAATTAAAATGGATGTTTTACATAACTCATTAACAGTATTTGTTTTTGTAAAAATGTTCAAGGCTTCATTTTATATTTGCATCTGAAGTACATTTAAATATGTTTAGATATTTATATTGGAAAACAGAACAAAAATACTGAGGATAGGGTTAAGAACATTTAATGCCATGACTTTAAGCTGTGGTGAAAATCCAGCTTTTAATGTTGTTTATATGTCTATGCGATTTTAATATGCTTTAACCATGCTTTATGCTGACCAACGAAGGTCGATTTTAAATGTGCTTTATAAATATAATTTGATTTGATTTGATTTAAGACTTTAAGATTAAACCATGTGTAAACTTGATATAGTCAACACTATTGCCGAGTCTCTAAAACTGCTGGTGTTTCTGACGTCACAAACTACCTTTAACCAATCAGATCAACATGTGATCGTCAACGAGTGGATCTCTGAGCTGAGTGAGTGAGTGGAGGTGGGGCTCATTTGCAACGGATTTATATTTATATTTATTCATTTAGCA
>NW_027508752.1:20000-30000 GCF_051911475.1 Siphateles boraxobius | reverse complement strand
ACACACACACACACACACACACACGACATCATGTAGAGCCTAAATGTGTTGTGTTGATCACTTCCTCAATAAAACTGTTGTTTGAAACTGTGTTTATGGCTGAACACACACTCTTCTTCTCTTATGACTGCAGTTTATCATGAATTGAAACACTGATTGATCAATACAAAAAAAACCTGAATTTCTGAGATTGTAACTGTACAGGATTCATTAAAATAAAGTTGCAACATGAGGTCACATGACTATAGTGAACGTCTATGCATACGGTTTCGCAATACGGTTTTTATAAATAGCACTGTGTGTGTATTGCACAGTATTCAGTGATAAATGAGATCATCAGTTGATCTGAATGTATAGATTTGGGGCACATGAACTCTGAGAATAAAAATAATACCAATCCTGGTAACACTTTACACTAAGGTTCATTAGTTAACATTAATTAATGTAATTTACTAACATGAAATCACCATGAACAATCCATTTGTTACTGTATTTGTTAATCTTTGTTAACGTTAGTTAATAATAATACAGCTGTTCATTGTTTGTTCATGTTAGTTCACAGTGCATTGACTAATGTTAACAAGATTTTAATACAGTATTAGTAAATGTTGAAATTAACATTAACAACGATTAATAAATGCTGTATACGTGCAGGTCTTTATGTTAACTGATGTTAACTGGTGAACCTTATTGTAAAGTGTTACCTTCTAGCAAAATATTCTTTTTGAATATATTTTTTTGAGTAAAACAATTCTTTTTGAGTATTATAGTTTGATTTAGTTAAGCTCCCTGCTTCTTAGATGTAAAAAATGCTTTAAGATCAATTGACCCTTCGCAGGGAGTTTGATTGACAGGCGATCTGACCAATCATAATCCGCCATCCGCCGTTTTTGTCCAATAAAGCAGTTGATTAGTGTTGGAGGATTTGAACTTGAGAAACGGAGTGTACTGACGTCTTTCCGGGGTTAAAACAGCATTCCTTCTGATGTTCATTCATGTTTATTTGATGCTATAAACTGACTATAAGGACGAGATGATCGGTTCACGAGTCGCTTTAACTGAGGCTCTAGCGATCTGTCAGACACATTAAAGAGACAAAAAACGGTATTGTTTAAATTTATTTGAAAAAATGGCCAAATTTGAAAGTTGAGACTTTGTTTGATATCAAAAGTAAGCTGGTGTGTCCTGTCTCAGTGTGTGTCAGTGTGTGTCAGTGTGTGTCAGTGTCCTCTCTGATCTGCGATGTATTTTTCACTGCGTGAGAACCATGGACTATAAAAAATAGGTGAGAACATGATGTAGCGTGAGAGGGGCGTGGCTTGTCGGACATAGCAACAGTAACTAAAGGGGGCGGGTCTTTGCGAACGGTCAAATGATTATCTGAATTTATACCATTTTGAAAAGAGAAGGCACATGATCTCAGAGAATAGAAATAATCACACAATTCCTGTATCTCGAGAGCCGTTGGTGAATCTGCATCTCTCAGAACTGGTAAACAACTGTAGAGTGTGTGTGTCACGTGTTCCTCAGGTAACTGTAGAGTGTGTGTCTGTGTGTGTGTGTCACGTGTTCCTCAGGTAACTGTAGAGCGCTTGCAGGCCTCCGTCCAGAACCTCTTTGATGGGTTTCAGCAGGGGATTGTGGACGATGTGAAGGCCTTTATCCAGGGGATGACACGCTAACTTCTCCAGGCGTCTCAGCCGGTGCATCTCCGCAGGAACGCTCTGGATGTCGTTGAAATCCACATTCAGGAGCTCCAGCTTGGTCAGACGGCAGAGCATCTTGGGAAGCGAGTGGATACAGTTTCCCTCTACGATGAGGATCTTTAAAGGGAATATTTAATGAAAATCAGACTTTTTCCGTGTTTAAGTGCTATAATCGGGTGCTAATAACCCGGAGAACGTGAAAAGTGAAACCCAGTTTGTTTTGGTGAGCCTTTCTCTGCAAGCATGTCAAAAAATAAATCAGATTTCGCAGATTTCCTTCTGATGTATGAAGAGGATCTTATTATAATATTACCGGCCCTTAATCTGCACGTTTATAATATTACCATTTTTTAATCTGCACGTTTATAATATTACCGGCTCTTAATCTGCACGTTTATAATATTACCGGCTCTTAATCTGCACGTTTATAATATTACCGCCTCTTAATCTGCACGTTTATAATATTACCGGCCCTTAATCTGCACGTTTATAATATTACCGGCCCTTAATCTGCACGTTTATAATATTACCGACCCTTAATCTGCACGTTTATAATATTACCGGCTCTTAATCTGCACGTTTATAATATTACCGGCCCTTAATCTGCACGTTTATAATATTACCGGCCCTTAATCTGCACGTTTATAATATTACCGGCTCTTAATCTGCACGTTTATAATATTACCGGCTCTTAATCTGCACGTTTATAATATTACCGACCCTTAATCTGCACGTTTATAATATTACCGGCTCTTAATCTGCACGTTTATAATATTACCGGCTCTTAATCTGCACGTTTATAATATTACCGGCTCTTAATCTGCACGTTTATAATATTACCGGCCTTTAATCTGCACGTTTATAATATTACCATCTTTTAATATGCACGTTTATAATATTACCAGCTCTTAATCTGCACGTTTATAATATTACCGGCCCTTAATCTGCACGTTTATAATATTACCGGCCTTTAATCTGCATGTTTATAATATTACCGGCCCTTAATCTGCACGTTTATAATATTACCGGCTCTTAATCTGCACGTTTATAATATTACCGGCCCTTAATCTGCACGTTTATAATATTACCGGCTCTTAATGCACGTTTATAATATTACCGGCCCTTAATCTGCACGTTTATAATATTACCGGCCTTTAATCTGCATGTTTATAATATTACCGGCTCTTAATCTGCACGTTTATAATATTACCGGCTCTTAATCTGCACGTTTATAATATTACCGGCTCTTAATCTGCACGTTTATAATATTACCGGCTCTTAATCTGCACGTTTATAATATTACCGGCCCTTAATCTGCACGTTTATAATATTACCAGCTCTTAATCTGCACGTTTATAATATTACCGGCCCTTAATCTGCACGTTTATAATATTACCGGCCTTTAATCTGCATGTTTATAATATTACCGGCTCTTAATCTGCACGTTTATAATATTACCGGCTCTTAATCTGCACGTTTATAATATTACCGGCTCTTAATCTGCACGTTTATAATATTACCATCTTTTAATATGCACGTTTATAATATTACCAGCTCTTAATCTGCACGTTTATAATATTACCGGCCCTTAATCGGCTCGTTTATAATATTACCGGCTCTTAATCTGCACGTTTATAATATCACCGGCCCTTAATCGGCTCGTTTATAATATTACCGGCTCTTAATCTGCACGTTTATAATATTACCGGCCCTTAATCTGCACGTTTATAATATTACCGGCCCTTAATCTGCACGTTTATAATATTACCGGCCCTTAATCTGCACGTTTATAATATTACCGGCCCTTAATCTGCATGTTTATAATATTACCGGCCCTTAATCTGCACGTTTATAATATTACCGGCCCTTAATCTGCATGTTTATAATATTACCGGCTCTTAATCTGCACGTTTATAATATTACCGGCCCTTAATCTGCACGTTTATAATATTACCGGCCATTAATCTGCACGTTCATAATATTACCGACTCTTAATCTTCACGTTTATAATATTACCGGCCCTTAATCTTCACGTTTATAATATTACCGGCCATTAATCTGCACGTTCATAATATTACCGACTCTTAATCTTCACGTTTATAATATTACCGGCTCTTAATCTGCACGTTTATAATATTACCGGCCATTAATCTGCACGTTCATAATATTACCGACTCTTAATCTTCACGTTTATAATATTACCGGCCCTTAATCTGCACGTTTATAATATTACCGGCCATTAATCTGCACGTTCATAATATTACCGGCTCTTAATCTGCACGTTTATAATATTACCGGCTCTTAATCTGCACGTTTATAATATTACCGGCCCTTAATCTGCACGTTTATAATATTACCGGCCCTTAATCTGCACGTTTATAATATTACCGGCTCTTAATCTGCACGTTTATAATATTACCGGCTCTTAATCTGCATGTTTATAATATTACCGGCCCTTAATCTGCACGTTTATAATATTACCGGCCCTTAATCTGCACGTTTATAATATTACCGGCCCTTAATCTGCACGTTTATAATATTACCGGCCCTTAATCTGCATGTTTATAATATTACCGGCTCTTAATCTGCACATTTATAATATTACCGGCCCTTAATCTGCACGTTTATAATATTACCGGCCCTTAATCTGCACGTTTATAATATTACCGGCCCTTAATCTGCACGTTTATAATATTACCGGCTCTTAATCTGCACGTTTATAATATTACCGGCTCTTAATCTGCACGTTTATAATATTACCGGCTCTTAATCTACACGTTTACACACACCAGCCAACATTCGGTTTCTCGAGCGACAACAGTGAACAGTTCTAACGCAATGGTAAAAGATCCAGCAAAGCCTGAAACTGTTCTGTCGTTGAGCACAGACGAGCACTGAACACTATTGACCAGAACATGTCACCGCTGTCTTATAAACACCTCAGGAACTGTGGACACTTGTGTAGAAGTTCAACATGATGATGAGATGAACAATGTAACTCCACAACAACTACATAAATGTCTCCACTAACATTCAGAAACTCTTCCTGAGTCTCTCCGTAAGGCTGCACTCGCTACTGGTTATTCTGGGATTCTGGATGAGGGAGATTGGCCTGTTTTGTTATTGCTGGAGTTTCTGAAGCCCGTGTATAAGACTCCGCCCTCTTCTGAACGGAGGCGGAGCTGCAGCTCATTTGCATTTAAAGGGACACAAACAAAAACGGCAAGTTTTTGCTCACACCCAGAAAGTGACAAATTTAACAAGCTTTAATAAATGATCTGGGGGGATTTTGAGCTGAAATTTCAGAAATTACATCTTACATATTGGTCTTTGGGTCACATACAAATTACATACAAGAGGCATAATACGTCACCTTTAAGTCGGCCAGCGCATGGATCTGATCCGCGATGTTTTCCAGTCTGTTGCAGGCCAGCTGCAGGAACACCAGGCTCTTCATGGCGTAAACACATCCGGGGATGTGATTGATGTGATTGTGGCTCAGATTGAGTTTCTTGAGTCCGTCGAGGGATGAAAGCGTTGACGGGAGGCCGGTGAGAAGATTATTAGCCAGACTTAAAACTTCCAGTTTAGTGCAGCATCCCAGTTCTTCGGGAACGTCGCTTAACCGATTCCGATACGCGAAAAGCACCTTCAGGTTTCGGAGACGCCCGATCTCAGGCGGTAAACTGGTCAGCTGGTTCCCCCACAGATTCAACACCACCAGGTTTTCCAGCGACCCCAGAGACGAGGGAATGGATCGTAGAGAGTTGAGTGACAGGTTGAGCTTCTGGAGATCCGTCAGATCCCACAGATCCTCTGGAGGATCCCGGATCCCACGGCGAGCCAGGCTGAGAACCCTGTAGCCGAAGTGTGTGGTCATGTGTTTGCGAATGCGTTCGGCGCTGGGAAGGTTTTCCTCGGGAGTCTTTCTGGCCGAATGCGTCATGTCGTCGTCTGCCGAGATCTTGGATTTCTTTCCACCCATTTCTGCACGTCCTCTTCTGGTGTGCCAGAGACTGCTCACGGCACAAACACAGTCCGGAGACACAGTGGATTGGAAACATATCTTGGCAACTCCTCCTGAGTTTCACGACCCTCTGGTCCAGTTGCTGCTGTCACTTGCGGCCGAGTGTTGGCGATAACTACCCTTGATTGTGGACAGAAAGACGAGGACAGACATTTCTGGGGTGAAATACGATGGCGTTGAACTCTCATGCCTCCCGTGACCCGAAATACAGTCAAGCATGAAATGGACAACTGTCTATGATAAAGTTAGACTCCTTTCAGGGTTAACTAACATTAAAACTCTCTCTCTCTCTCTCTCTCTCACAAACACAGACACACACACACACACACACACACTTAGACACCTTTTCTTCTCACACACACACACACACGCACACACACACACTCTCTCTCGCTCTTTCAAACACACACACACACACACACACAGACAAACACACACACTCACTCTCTCTCTCTCTCTCTCACACTCACACACACACAAACAAACACACACACTCACTCTCTCTCTCTCTCACACACACACACACACACTCACACACACACACACACATTCTCGCACTCACATACTCACACACACACACTCACACACAAACACACACACAGACACATACACTCTTTCTCACACATACACACAAACACACTCACACACTCACACACACACACACACACACTCTCGCACTCACATACTCTCACACACACTCACAGACACACACACACACACACACACACACACACACACACACACACACACTCAGACACTCTTTCTCACACACACACACACACATAAACACACTCACACACACATACTCTCACACTAACACACTAACACACACACACTGTTTCTCACACACACTAACACACTCACACACACAATATCACACACATACACACACACACACTCTCGCACTCACAGACACACACTCAGACACGCTTTCTCACACACATAAACACACTCACACACACATACCCTTACACTAACACACTCACACACACACATACACACACACACACACACACACACACACACACACACACACACTCTCTTTCTCACACACACTAACACACTCACACACACAATATCACACACATACAAAGCTAGCCTCCTTTGGGCTTACTAAAACTGAAATACTTAAACATCACTTAAACTTTACGTGCATGCATTCAGCAGACGCTTACAAGAGAGGAACAATATAATAACCGGCAAGGAACACATTAAATAAATCATGAAAGACTCCAATAAAATTTTTATTTA
This sequence comes from Siphateles boraxobius, assembly GCF_051911475.1. Lineage (NCBI taxonomy): Eukaryota > Metazoa > Chordata > Actinopteri > Cypriniformes > Leuciscidae > Siphateles > Siphateles boraxobius. The sequence continues at coordinate 23,016 of NW_027508752.1, read as the reverse complement.
CAACTTCCAATATTTTTTTACGGTGTAGTATATCGATGATACTAAAATAACACTGCCTGCGTCACTATAACATCTTTATCAGCACAAACGGAGGTGCTTTGACATAAACGACTGAGATATTAATAGATCAGATCCCCCCCCCCGACAGACCTGGTAGCTTGAATACACTTCTATCCTGAGCTTCAGTTCACGTATGTAAACAAACACTCAAATAGCTGGTCAGAACCAGTAGTGAAGTGTGTTATTTAAAGCTAAAGTTCAGTTGAAGCCTGTAACTTTCCTCATCTTTTCTCAGCATATTAAATAGCCACAGATGTGGATTAACGGGTTATAAATGGTGTCGTGGTTCGATATTAAGTGGGACATCTGTCGGAGGATCTTGGCTTTGTTTCTCGGCGTCTCTGCCAAATAATCAGAAATCGGCAACGTTCCACCCTGAATAGAAATGCACGAAGAGGGAAATCAGAAATGCATCTCATTCAGTGGCTAAAGTGTGTTTATTTCAAGCGGAAATCTCAAGAACTCGTATCGTCCGGATGATCCGACATTAACGGCATCAAACATGAGTTTAGTTTGTATTTCATCACCTGCTCAGACTGGCTCTCATAACGTCATCCTCAGCGTGTTAAATCCATTTAGCCAACGATAGAATGACATTAGAGAATTAAAGCATATTGAGTTTGATGATTTAAGATCAATTACAGCTGTACAGTGACAGACAGATGTTTGGAGGCTTGTTTCTGCCACTGAATAAAGAAAATCTGCAATAATTGCGAATTTATATCTCGCAATTCTGACTTTATATCTCAGAATTGTAAGAAAAAAGTCAGAATTGCGAGATATAGAGTCAGAATTGCGTGATATAGAGTAAAAATTGCGAGATATAAAGTCATAATTTCAAGTTATAAAGTAATAATGGAGAGAAAAAAAGTCATAATTGTGAGAACTTTCGAGAATTGCGAGTTTATATCTTGCAATTGCGACTTTATTTCTCAGAATTGTGAGAAAAAAGTGAGAATTGCGAGATATAGAGTCAGAATTGCGTGATATAGATTAAAAATTGCGAGATATAAAGTCATAATTTCAAGTTATAAAGTAATAATGGAGAGAAAAAAAGTCATAATTGTGAGAACTTTCGAGAATTGCGAGTTCATATCTTGCAATTGCGACTTTATATCTCAGAATTATGAGAAAAGTCAGAATTGCGAGATAAAGTCATAATTGCGACAGTCATAATTGCGTGATAAAAAGTAAAAATTGTGAGATATAAAGTCATAATTTCAAATTATAAAGTAATAATTGAGAGAAAAAAATCATAATTGCGAGAATAAAAATCAGAATTACGAGAACTTTCGAGATTTGCGAGTTTATATCTTGCAATGCGACTTTATTTCTCAGAATTGTGAGAAAAAAGTGAGAATTGCGAGATATAGAGTCAGAATTGCGTGATATAGAGTAAAAATTGCGAGATATAAAGTCATAATTTCAAGTTATAAAGTAATAATGGAGAGAAAAAAAGTCATAATTGTGAGAACTTTCGAGAATTGCGAGTTCATATCTTGCAATTGCGACTTTATATCTCAGAATTATGAGAAAAAAGTCAGAATTGCGAGATAAAGTCATAATTGCGACATAAAGTCATAATTGCGTGATATAAAGTAAAAATTGTGAGATATAAAGTCATAATTTCAAATTATAAAGTAATAATTGAGAGGAAAAAAATCATAATTGCGAGAATAAAAATCAGAATTGCGAGAACTTTCGAGAATTGCGAGTTTATATCTTGCAATTGCGACTTTATTTCTCAGAATTGCGACTTTATTTCTCAGAATTGTGAGAAAAAAGTTATAATTGCGAGATAAAGTCATAATTGCGTGATATAAAGTAAAAATTGCGAGATATAAAGTCATAATTTCAAGTTATAAAGTAATAATTGAGAGAAACAAAAGTCATAATTGCTAGAATAAAAATCAGAATTGCGAGAACTTTTGAGAATTGCGAGTTTATATCTTGCAATTGCGACTTTATTTCTCAGAATTGCGACTTTATTTCTCAGAATTGTGAGAAAAAAAGTTGCATTTATTATTATTATTTTTTTATTATTATTCAGTGGCAGAAACAAGCTTCCATACAGACCGGCTGATATTACCATTACCAAAAAAACATATTCTATGAAGGTTTTCGCTGACATGGTAATTATAAAAAAAAAGTTTTTTCTGAATGTTTAAAACTTCCTCATAAATGTGGGTCTGAAAACATCAGAGTTTCAAGAGTGTGTACAAACAGACGATTTATTTGGATTTACTTTGTAGACAAGCAACTGGGGAAAAGCCCTTACAAATATACTGATCTATCTGAAGAACACACTGAGTTTGTGTTTGTCTACAGACGGCCTAAAGCAGAAACACATGTGCCTGTAAGCAAAACATATATACAGTATTTATAATTGACGTTTGACTCTTGAAACTCTTAAAGGACATGATGAAAATCACATCTCATATGTGACCCTTCGACCTTTATCCTCCATTTACCCTAAACCTGAAGTCCAGCTGACATATAAATAAACTCTGAATATCTAACCTTCTGATTCTTTCACTTCACTCACAGACAAAGTCATTGTGAAATATTATTACTAGCAGAGCCCATCATGTTTATTTACAGACACATTTATCTCTATCACTTCCATCAAAACCATGTTAAAAGTTTACATTTAATATCTTAATGAACTGAGAAAAGCTTTTCACAACCCATTTTACTCTCATAATGTTCTTTCTGTGTGAAAACGGGATATTCGATTAGGAATTAGGTGATTTAAAAAAGTAATTTCCTCCTTCTTCAGTGACCTTTTACCCAGAGGTGTAACTGAATTCAGTTTAATATGGTTACTAACTAACTGAGAATGAGCCTTTGAGATTTGAGCATCTTGTGGAAGTCTTGCCTGTTTCATGCGGCTCTTTTAGTGTGATTTGTAAGCGCTGGTGGCAAGCGTTGCGTAATGGATGCAAGTGTTCACCAG
>NW_027508752.1:0-12500 GCF_051911475.1 Siphateles boraxobius | reverse complement strand
ACATTAGCATTTACATTAATGAATTTGGCAGATGTTTTTATCTAAATTGACTTACATTGCATTCCAGGTGTAGATGTTATCAGTTCATGCATTCGCTGTCTGGGACTCGAACCCATGACCCTGGTGTTTGCTCTAGCTTTTGAAATTCAGGAAAGATATAGAAACTTTATTTCGATTTTCATGAAGGAAAATGTTCAAGCTTACCCTCTGGGGTTCTTCGGACCAAACGGTCCCGAAGAATTTAAATAAAAAAATGTGTAAAATCATAGCTTCATCGGAATGGTCCGAAATTTGGTGACTTTGTTGGTACCTGGTGTATGAACACCCCAAAAATTGGGGACAGGATTTGAATAGTCTAAGTGGTTGTAAAAAAAATGGTCACACTCAGGGCCTTCGGGTCCAAATGGTCCCGCCATAGGAAATGAATGGGAAATTGGCAAAAATGTGACAATACAGAGTTTTTTTGTGCGTACAATCTACAAATCAGCCACGATCCAGAAAAAAAGCACACAACAGTGAAGGGGTGAATCTATAAAACATCAAGAGTGCAAAACAGACACATCCACACACACACACACACACACACACACACACACACACACACACACACACACACACACACACACACACACACACACTCACACACACACACACACACACACACACACACACACACACACACACACACACACACACACACACACACACACACACACACACACACACACACTTTTATACATAAACAAACTAATAAATTCAGATTACATATGGGTTTTGCATTTTTAAAATGCTCAGTTTGTCCACCAGATGGCATCCATCTCATTTCAAAAATTGCTTTTATGAGGTCTAGGCTTGACTCTAAAATGAAATACAGCTTTAAAAAAAATATATATATATTTTTTTTTATTTTCTATTATATTCAATGGGGGGAAAATGGGGGGAAATGGGTCATATTTATTGCATAAATATTAATTATAAATCTTAAATTATCTCAAAACACCAAAAAAGAAAAGAAAAAATATTATAAAAAACAAGTAAAAAATAAAAAATATTTTCTTTTAATAAATATGAATCAAACCCTTCCGGACCATTTGGTCCCGAGGACCCTGAGTGTGACCCTGAAACGAAGGACCCAAGAGGACAATTAGAGAAGTTCAACATGAAAGGACAGAAACCAATAATAATAGTGATAATATAATATGATTGAACTGCAATCACCAATAAAAACTCGTTGTATAAAGTATCCAATCGTCATACTTGAGAAAACAGTTAAGTTTTGATTATGGAAATTTACTCAAGTAGCTTATGAGGAAAATATAAACAAGTAAAGGTATTAAAGAAACTGATATAAACGGGGTGGGATGTCACAACCTTTGGCCAGTATGTCAGAACCTAGCAACACCCTACCAACAGGATAGCAACGCGCTGAATCACAGAAAACAGCAATTAAAGAGCAACTCCCTAGAAACCACCCAGAACAGCCTAGCAACAAAGCAGCAAAACTGGCGGGAACACCTTAGCAAATAGCAACTGCATAGCAACGCCTTGGTAACCCGTCATTTTCTTCCGAATTATTAAAACAGTGTTTCGTTAAGATACTGTTAATAATGTTTTAAGTGCATCTGATCTTTACTGATTCATACATGGCACTTTGATTAAATGCTAACCACATATTAGTTGACTTGGTTGTAGCTACTTATTACAAATACAAACGACTCTGGGAAAGACGGGATGGTTCGCATTTACAAAACTTCGCGCACCGTTTATTATTCTTAAGCCAAAACGCATTACATTATTTAACGTGTGTAGATTCCTTAACTTGTGTAAATCCATCAACACTGAATGGAACTTAAAAGAACAGCTTCTCTTTACATCTCGCAGTGGAGATTCATTGCACCTGGTCATAGATTCTAGGCTTGTTCGACTTGAACCGGCGCTGCACAGACCGATCGGTTGATGACATCAAAGTACCGCGAGAGCGATTAGAGAGCAGACGGCTCCTTATGCTTTTGAATCGCTCTCGCGGTACTTTGATGTCATCAACCGATCGGTCTGCGCAGCGCCGGTTCAAGTCGAACAAGCCTTCTGGCTCATGATTCGCGAAATGAGGATTCGACTCAGTGATTCAGTCGCGAATCGGATCTCTATCAATGACTCGCGGCACTTTCCCTCCGATTTTTCTTGTTAAACTATCTGCAGAAATTAGAGGAAATAAAAGTGTATATTAAGACAGTTATACTCAAGTAAAGTATAAACATCGCTAAAGGTAGGCTACGCTACAGTAACGATTCAAGGCATTAGGTGTGCAGATGTAAAGTTCTGATATAATAATAACTAATAATAATACCTCATTTACATAGTCTTGATAGTATGGCGTTAATGATTAAAATACAGTCATAGCTGAAAGCAAGCAGTGACTTTTAGTGCGTTGCTATGGAGTTGCTATCTTGCTTGGCCTGAATTTCGCGCCGCGGCTTTTAATGTTGTGGTGAGTTGATTACTATAATATATAGTGGGATTATTTCATTTTTTTTTTTTCGCCGAGCAGATAAAAATAGTTACTCTCAAAGCGAAACTTTCCTCAACAATGTTTGAGGCGAAAATAGGTTAAACCAAAATGACCCCTCGCATGAACACGTGGTACATTCCAGCGGGACACCCCCCTCCCCCTCTAAACTCATGGTACATTCCAGTGGAATACAATGTAGCGGGACTGAATGAAAGAGAAAAGAGACTAAAGTTTGAATGAGAGAGAGAGAGAGAGAGAGGAGCAGAACCAATGGACATCTAAACAAAACGCTGATGATTTCAGTTCGATTTAGTAGTTTATCAGTTGAGTTATTTCAGAGAAGATGAATATGAAGATGCTGTGGCGGATTGCTGTGATTTTCGCATCACTGATTTGCGTCCAGACTCACCAGAGAGGTGAGCTCAAACATATGAACACTTTTACATTCATCTACGGTGCTTTTTATTGCAGATAAAACTGTAAATAATAATATTGAAAATATAAGATTTTAGATTTGAGCATAGAACACAACTCTTTATTCTGCTCATTGGATTTACTCAGGTACTCTCTTCTCATGTGTTCAGATTTAGTATTTACTGCAGGATATTTCCTCAAAATATTTTCAGTACTTTGGTGATATCATGGTAAAATTACGGTAATACCGTGGAATTTCCAGAATAGATGTGCAAAACCTAGTATTTCCATGATACATGTCCATAAAACCATGGCATGGTAAAACTATAGTTAGTGGTAGTAAGAGTTACAAGGGACTGACTGTAAGTGTGTTTTCCCTTTTTATAGATATGTGAACGTGGGTGTGTTAACAGTTACTTAAGTAGCAAAAGCGGTAACACTTTATTTTACAGTGTCCTTGTTACATATGTTACATTTACTTACCATAGTAATAACAGTAAGTTATGCATTATTACATTCAACCAAACCTTAATCCTACCCTAACTCTATAGTAAAGTAAAGTCACCTTTATTTAAATAGACCTTTCTACAATACAGATTGTATCAAAGCAGCTTCACGGTGATAACATGAAAATAATACAACAAAGTTTGTTTCTAGAAGAAAATTGAGTCATCGGGCAGATCAATAATAATGTTGAATATTAAATTATGTTTACTTAATATAAATAAAGGCAACATCAAAATACATTAATTTCTATTGTCTTTTGTTAAGATGTTGCAAACCTAGGTTATCATAGTTCACTGAAAAACGATAAAACTACTTAAATAAGCAATTAAGTAAAGTTTTTAGTTGCAAATGCAAGTTTAACTTGATGTACTGAAATACATAAACCTAAAATAAAATGAATACAGACATATATCACTTCTTCGCTGTTCTGCTCTGGAACTAGAAGTTTATTACAGTTTAAACTACACAAATGGCCACATGCTATTCATGAGAATAAATCTCACTGAGAGCTTTCATGACCAGTTAACTAACGTTATCCTCCAGGATTAGCCGTTAATGGACCGGGACAGAAGTGTCATGTGACCCATGCATTCAGCACAAAGAACACACACAGATCAGATGAAGGTTCAGTCCATGAGGTTTCACAGGACCTAGGTGTAAGCAGACACTCTTTACGGCTCACAGCTAAAACTACATTAGTGTGTTAAACCTGCGGGGGAGAAACCTCGTTAATGTGGCACATGCTAATCTATCAAAGCAAAGGTTAACATCGTCATCATGGGACGATCACTTGCTGTGTGTTAATCGAATTAGACCATATGAAGCATTTCTAGTCACTAATGTGACAAAAATTCAGTGCTTTTGAGGTTACACTTTATTTTAAGGTTTCATTGTTACAGTGTAATTATATATTTAAGTACTGAGTAATATTAATTAACTACATGCACTTACTAAAGCTCTCAGTGGGATTTATTCTCATGAATAACATGTGGCCATTTGTGTAGTTTAAACTGTAATAAACTTCTAGTTCTAGAGCAGAACAGCGAAGAAGTGATATATGTCTGTATTCATTTTATTTTAGGTTTATGTATTTCAGTACATCAAGTTAAACTTGCATTTGCAACTAATAACTTTACTTAATTGTTTATTTAAGTAGTTTTATAGTTTTTCAGTGAACTATAATAACCTTGGTTTGCAACATCTTAACTAAAGACAATAGAAATTAATGTATTTTGATGTTGCCTTTAATTATAGTAAGTAAACATGATTTAATATTAGCTAACAAGATGTTTTTACTTTTATTCTAAGTGTTTTTGGTGTTTGTTTATGGTGTAAAAAGCCACAAAAACATACATTTTGTATTATGCCTGAAGAAAATATATTAATTAAGTACATGGTTTTGATCATTAAAAATCGTTTTACTTTGTATGAATGTTTTTGTCTTCAAAACTTACGGTTTAAACCAAATTTTAGAAAAACTGATACATTTGGCTGTTTTTTTTATTTTTAACGTTGGTTCAAAGCATAATTTTTTTCCAGAATCATTTCAAGCTATAGAAATGTATCATGTAACATATATATATATTCTGGCTGCATCTGAATGTCTTTATCTGCTTCGATCGGTCTTTAAGTGTGAGATAATCTGCATTTCACGCTGAATTGACTGAATCACATTGTGAGGTTGTTATCAGCTCCACTTACATCTGATCACACACTCCGTTCTCATGCAAATCCAGCAGATCTTCAGTTCTGTGCCGGAGTCTCTGCTGATCTCATCACAGTGCATGCGGATGCAAATGCTTTCTTCTACACACGACTCCTTCTCCCACTTCAAATCTTCCTAGATCTAATCTTGTTTTCCAGCCGACTGAAAGTGGAGCTTTCGGAGTCGTTTCAGTCGTGATGTTGTTTAAACTCAGTTTTCACACCGAACGAGCCGCTGACGACGGAGAGCGATTATCCTGTCGTCTTCTAAAGCTTAGAGAGAAAGCCTGTGTGCAGCGTTAACGCTAAATGCTTTTCTTACTCACTATTGTTGTCCTGTTTCCAGTCCAAATATCTAAAAATGCTTAAATCAATCAAGATGCATTTACTAGATGAGTGAAACGCTTTAAGATATTATGTCTTGGGACAATTACAAGGAAACAAAAACACGGAAAATGATCTGCCAATGTAGAAAGAAAAATAATATTTTATTCGTTTGAATTGTTTATTTTTCTTACCGCATTTGCAGATAATTTAGCTTGTTTTAAGCAAAAACGCACTTCATTTTGATCCCCCCTCCATAATACAAGACATAATATCTTAAACCATTTCACTCATCTAGTAAATGCATCTTGATTTAAGAATTTTTAGAAATTTGGACTGGAAACAAGACAACAATAGTGAGTAAGAAAAGCATTTTTTACAGTGTATAATGTGAACTGGGTGAATATATTAGTTGTTTCTCTTTATCTCTTCGGCATAAAAGTGCATCTGTCGTATAAACATCTAATCTAGTTCTTAGTTTAGTTGTGTAAAGAAGATATTGAGGAGTTAGACAGATGTGTTTTGCTTCTCAGCGTGTGTGTCACATGCAAACGCAGGCCAGATGTGGCGTAATGACTTCAGTCATCAGCGTCTCTTTATCTGCCGAGCGTTTGAAGTGTGTGTGTGTGTGTGTGTGTGTGTGTTCAGCACCACAGGGGTCCATTCAGAGCCACAACTCCCCCGTGACACACACACACACCGTCTGCCGGTGACTCTTTCTCGACACACACAAGCTGATATTCAGTGTCATTGAGATGGTTTGGTGATGCAGCACTGAAGAACCCTTTACTATGGTAATCAGTGTAAAACAGTCTGGAAGGGCTTGTTGCTTGTATAAACCAGTGATTATAAAATGTTCAGTATTAACTAGTGCTGGGCAACGATTCATCGCCATTAATCGCATCCAAAAAAAAAGTTTACACAATTTATCTGTGTGTACTGTTTAATTATTTTTTTTCAAATATTTGCATGTATATATATATTTATACATAATTTATAATATATATACAAATACCAATATTTTATATAGGCTATAAATAACACAATTTTCTTAAATATATATACATGCATGTGTGTGTATTTTATATATACAAAATAATTATACACAGAATTAGAGATTAATCGTTGCCCAGCACTATAGTCAAATAATCAGATGCATGTATGATGAAGAGTTTGATCTCTTCATCTTCTCTTCTTCTTCTTCTCTTCTTCTTCTCTTCATCCTCTCTTCATCTTCTCTTCATCTTCTTCTCTTCATCTTCTCTTCATCTTCTCTTCTTCTTCTCTTCTTCTTCTCTTCATCATCTTCTCTTCATCTTCTCTTCTTCTTCTCTTCTTCTTCTCTTCATCATCTTCTCTTCATCTTCTTCTCTTCATCATCTCTTCATCTTCTCTTCATCTTCTCTTCATCTTCTTCTCTTCTTCTTCTCTTCATCATCTTCTCTTCATCTTCTCTTCATCTTCTCTTCTTCTTCTCTTCATCATCTTCTCTTCATCTTCTCTTCATCTTCTCTTCATCATCTTCTCTTCATCATCTCTTCATCTTCTCTTCTTCTTCTCTTCATCTTCTCTTCATCTTCTCTTCATCTTCTCTTCATCATCTTCTCTTCATCATCTCTTCATCTTCTCTTCTTCTTCTCTTCATCTTCTCTTCTTCTTCTCTTCATCTTCTTTTCTTCATCATCTTCTCTTCATCTTCTTCTCTTCATCATCTCTTCATCTTCTCTTCATCTTCTTCATCTCACGGTTCCTCTCATTGAACTCTGTGCTGTCAGCAATGATAGGTCAGCAGAGGATGATGGTTATCTCCTCATGGGAATTGATGACTGCTTTTGTCTGGTGTCCAAAACGTAGTTATTTGTGTCATGAATGGCGGCACACAGACAAGTGGGCGGATGATGGCTCGCTCTTCAAAGAGAGAAAGAGAAGGTTGAGCAGTTCTGAGCAATTGCCTCTTAAAAGCCGTTATTAAAGAGCTCTGATGTTTTTTCCCATCTTTAACTTTCTTCAGTGTGTAATGTTGCTGTTTGATCATGATAAAACTCCAGTTCTTCTCTATATCAGTGTCAGTGTTTCTGAACTCCTGAAACAAGTTTCTTCCGGGAACGAACATGTCACAATATTACAACAATATAACAATATAGTGTGTTAAACTGGCGGTTATGGTAAGGGGCGGGACATTTCCCAAGCACACTCAAGGCGATCGACCAATCACAACACACTGCTCCAGCCGACCAATCAGAGCACAGTGTGCTTTTCAGGAGGAGGGGCTTCATAGAGACAGGAAGTAAACAGAGCGTTACTGACAGATTGGGAAGAGAGGAGCCGCAACAATGGAGAATATGAGGAAAATAATCAACATTCAAGCAGGAAAACCTGCTCTAGTAGAGCCTGAAAACAACGTTAAGACTTTGATTGCATTATCGTTCCTCTTTAAACATTTTCCATCTGTCATTCCAGGTCTGTTTCCCGCTATCCTGAACCTCGCCAGCAATGCCGAAATCTCCACCAACGCGACCTGTGGCGAACCCCTTCCCGAGATGTACTGTAAACTAGTGGAGCACGTTCCCGGAAGACGAATCCGTAACCCTCAGTGTCGGCTCTGTGACGCTAACAGCCAGAATCCCAAAGGTGACAGAATCCCAAAGGATTAAACTAGATTAATCAGTAACACTGTACAATAAAAGTCACTTTAGTTCATGCATTAACTAACAATGAGTAATACATTTGTTACAGTGTTTATTAATGTTTGTTAAAGGGATAGTTCACCCAAAAATGAAAATTAGCTCATGATTTACTCGCCCTCAAGTCATCCTAGGTGTATATGACTTTCTTCTTTCAGACGAATACAATCAGAGTTATATTAAACACTATCCTGGCTCTTCCAAGCTTTACAATGGCAGTGAATGATTGTTTCTGTTTTGAAGCCCATAAAAATGCATCTATCCATCATAAAAGTGCATCTATCCATCATAAAAGTGCATCTGTCCATCATAAAAGTGCATCTGTCCATCATAAAAGTGCATCTGTCCATCATAAAAGTGCATCTATCCATCATAAAAGTGCATCTATCCATCATAAAAGTGCATCTGTCCATCATAAAAGTGCATCTGTACATCATAAAAGTGCATCTGTCCATCATAAAAGTGCATCTGTCCATCATAAAAGTGCATCTGTCCATCATAAAAGTGCATCTATCCATCATAAAAGTGCATCTATCCATCATAAAAGTGCATCTGTCCATCATAAAAGTGCATCTATCCATCATAAAAGTGCATCTGTCCATCATAAAAGTGCATCTATCCATCATAAAAGTGCATCTGTCCATCATAAAAGTGCATCTATCCATCATAAAAGTGCATCTGTCCATCATAAAAGTGCATCCCTCCATCATAAAAGTGCATCTATCCATCATAAAAGTGCATCTGTCCAAGTCATCCTAGGTGTATATGACTTTCTTCTTTCAGACGAATACAATCAGAGTTATATTAAACACTATCCTGGCTCTTCCAAGCTTTACAATGGCAGTGAATGATTGTTTCTGTTTTGAAGCCAATAAAAATGCATCTATCCATCATAAAAGTGCATCTATCCATCATAAAAGTGCATCTGTCCATCATAAAAGTGCATCTGTACATCATAAAAGTGCATCTGTCCATCATAAAAGTGCATCTGTCCATCATAAAAGTGCATCTGTCCATCATAAAAGTGCATCTATCCATCATAAAAGTGCATCTGTCCATGATAAAAGTGCATCTATCCATCATAAAAGTGCATCTGTCCATCATAAAAGTGCATCTATCCATCATAAAAGTGCATCTGTCCATCATAAAAGTGCATCTATCCATCATAAAAGTGCATCTATCCATCATAAAAGTGCATCTGTCCATGATAAAAGTGCATCTATCCATCATAAAAGTGCATCTGTCCATCATAAAAGTGCATCTATCCATCATAAAAGTGCATCTGTCCATCATAAAAGTGCATCTATCCATCATAAAAGTGCATCTGTCCATGATAAAAGTGCATCTATCCATCATAAAAGTGCATCAGTCCATCATAAAAGTGCATCTGTCCATGATAAAAGTGCATCTATCCATCATAAAAGTGCATCAGTCCATCATAAAAGTGCATCAGTCCATCATAAAAGTGCATCTATCCATCATAAAAGTGCATCAGTCCATGATAAAAGTGCATCTATCCATCATAAAAGTGCATCTGTCCATCATAAAAGTGCATCTATCCATCATAAAAGTGCATCTGTCCATCATAAAAGTGCATCTATCCATCATAAAAGTGCATCTGTCCATCATAAAAGTGCATCTATCCATCATAAAAGTGCATCTGTCCATCATAAAAGTGCATCTATCCATCATAAAAGTGCATCTGTCCATCATAAAAGTGCATCTGTCCATCATAAAAGTGCATCTATCCATCATAAAAGTGCATCTGTCCATCATAAAAGTGCATCTGTCCATCATAAAAGTGCATCTGTCCATCATAAAAGTGCATCTGTCCATGATAAAAGTGCATCTATCCATCATAAAAGTGCATCTTGGGCTAATTTTCATTGTTGGGTGAACTATTGCTGTAATGTGCCGGGACTAGTTACTTCATGGTGCATCAGTGTCTACGTAGTCTTGCACATTCGTGTTGGTTTTTCCTGTTAACCGTAGATCCTGTTTATTCCTGTTCAAACAGAGCAACATCCCATAACTAACGCCATCGACGGCACGAACCAGTGGTGGCAAAGCCCGAGCATCAAGAACGGGCGTCAGTTCCACTGGGTCACGATCACGCTGGACTTACGGCAGGTAGGACTCGATCCCCTGACGGCCAGGTGCGCACCTCGGCTGCGCAGGATCAGTTTCCTGTGAATGTGTGTTCATAATATAATAACTAGAAGAATAACAACCTGCAGTTCACTAATTTGCACAATAACACTAGTGTTTATGATTACAAAAATAATTAGATAATATGATAACAATACCAGTTTGCATCAGTGTTATTTTAAGAATAGTTTTTTATTAATATTTTGAAGTAGTTTTTATTTTTAAATTTTGTTTTAATTTTAATTTTAGTTATTTTAAGGGTATTTTTGCTTTTTTATTTTTAACTATTATATTGTATTATTTTTTATCTTAGTTTTATTTATTTCAGGACATCAAGTTAAACTTGCATTTGCAAGTAAGTGAAATAAAATAAGTTTTTGACTTATTATTTAATATTTATTTGATTCCAAGCAATGGAAATATTTTTTTGATGTTTTTTAGTTTTAGTTGAAAAGGTATTTTGATGTTGCCTTTATTTATACTAAGTAAACTAAGTGAGCTAACAAGATGTACTTAGTTTTATTCTAAGTTCTACTTACATATAATAGCTAGTTTAGCTTTTGTTTATGGTGTAAATCATTATATTGACCTACATTAAGTAGCATTTTGTATCATGTCTAAAGAAAATATATTAAGTACATGGTCCGGATAATAAAAAATAAATAATCTATTACTTTGCGTGAAAACCAAACCAAATTTATGAAAAACTGATACATTTGGCTGTTTAAAAAAAAAGTTTATTCAAAGTATCATTTATTGTTATACGTTCATAATGAAATAAAACAAAAAAAGAAGAAAAAAACTGCAATACAAATTCTCTGATTATGCACTTAATTTACTCTTCATGCATTTCACCGTCAAAGTGTTACTTGTGTAATGGGGGGGGGGGGGCTATCGACACATAAGCAAATAACCTTACAGAAGACGTACACTACTGTCGAGTGTATAGTGTACAGTGCATCATGCGTGACACAACTACATCCTGAGATAATGTAGTTTTGCAGTTTTGGAGAGATTTGAAGTTCCCAGTAAACTGAAGCTGTTTTACACCCCTCCTCCTCTCAGCGTAGATCAGCCATTATGTCCCGTCGTTAACTTGAATGCGGTGCTAATTGTACACTAGCTGCCGGGCTCCTGTGTGTGTGTGTGTGTGTGTGTGTGTGTGTGTGTGTGTGTGTGTGTGTGTGTGTGTGTAGTGTTGTGAAGTGGTTCCAGGCCCTCAGGGGCCGCCGAACACAAGAGTGTTTGTGTAGAGAGGTCAGGAGACACACTAATCCCAAAACTAGAATCAATCCGCAGCATTCCTGCTCTGATAATACTCACAACTATTCCATACGACCCAGTACCCGGGATCTGACGGACACATTCCAGCCACTATACGAGTTATGAATGTGATGATGGTCACTCTTCATGTTCAGCTATTAAAATCTGCATGAGAACCCAAAAACTGCTGGATTAAATGCATTTAATCATTTAATTTTTTGTTGTATTGGTAACATTTTGCAATACGGTTACATGAGGTAACAATGAAAATAATAATTTATTTATTAATTAACCTTAGTTATTGTTCATTTCCGCATTTACTAATACGTTATTATAATCAGCAGTTGTATCTGTTGATATTATTTAATGAATCTGAACTAACATAAACAGTTGTATTTTTATTGACTATAGTTAACAAATATTAATAAATACTCTAACAAATGTGTTGCTCGTTGTTAAAATCCCCCTGTATTCAATCATTTGATCTCTTAAAACTCATCTTTGATCACCAAAATGACATATTTAAACGTTTTTTTCCTTATAATATCTCAAATTTAGCTCGACACCCTTGCCTCATTTAGTATGGACGGTTGTATGAATATGCAAATGAGCCCCGCCTCCACTCACTCACTCACTCAGAGATCCACTGGTTGACAATCACACGTTGATCTGATTGGTTACAAGGTAGTTTGTGACGTCAGAAACACCAGCGATTTCAAAGCGTGTTTTTGAGACTGTCTTTGGTTCACTGCAGTTTTAAGGAGAAAATACTCAGCAATGCTGTCGACTTATGAACTTACACATGGTTTGTGTTAAAGCATATTAAAAACGCCACATAGACATATAAACAACATTAAAAGCTGGATTTTCACCACAGGGGGACTTTACATTATTTTTACAATATTTTTCCTCAGTGTTTCTGTCTTGTTTTCCAGCCATAACATCTA